>NW_019265404.1:238374-438332 GCF_002742605.1 Olea europaea var. sylvestris
CTAGTAGCTAGTATTTACTTCAGGGAAAATTGATAATAAACGAGTTTAGCCAAATTCTACCCGGAAGCGTGCACAAAAGGGGTAACTTCCTATTTCATGTGAAAAGAGGTCAAAAAGGCAGATAGATTGGTTTTGATAGCACATGTTTTGAAGTAGCAAGCCCAATAAAATTAACCTTCCATTTCATTTAAAAACGAGTTAGAAACGTGCATTGCACATGATTTTACAATAGAATTTCGACTTTTTAACTTTATATATTTCATAAAATTCACAATTACTATCCTCCTATCTGTAAATAGTAAACTCATCACTAGTAGTACTTGAATATTTGAAAATTTTTACATTTGTTAGATACCTAGCAATGCTTTTATCCAATAAGCAAAGAAAATATATACATGTACCTAAACAAATGGTGGTTTTTTCCTCACTTGTTTGGTTAATAATTGATTTTTTAGATAGTGTATGTTTAGTTAAACAATTCCATTTTACAATTTTGGTTAAGAGTTATTATGCCTTGACGTATGAAGCATTGGTTCCACAGTGCACTCTGGTAAGTAAGGAACGAGATGAATGCAAAGGTTAAACGAGCATCCCATATCCAAAAGGTACTTCACATAGGTCTTCTTGGAATCTTCCAGCAATCAAGGTAAACAGTGTTGAACCTCCAGTAAACAAGCTAAACAACTTAGAAAAAATCCATTTCTATGGGAGACTGAAGGCAGCCACTAGTCCGAGGCTTCAAGTTTCATGTATTGGAAGGCTCGAATTTGTTGTGCATTTGCTTGGCGGCTATATGGCTTTTACTTCATTGCGACACCGATGAACTTTTCCTATTTCAACTTTTTTTTGTAACCCTTTTAGTTCTCTCACAATAATTCACAGAATTATTAACCATTCAACATCACATACAATTTCAATTTCATATGTAACTTTTACGGTGAAAAATGTTGGGAAATAAAACAAATCGAAGTAATATGTATGACACGATATGAAGTACATGATCGTAAACAAACAATAAAATAAAAGCGAAGAATTAATTGACGGAGGAACGGGTATTTTATTAAATTGACCAATACGGAAAAAATAAATACAATAACTATGCCTACACAATTATTCTATACATCAGTAATTCAAAATTTGTGAAAAGAGTCTAGTATTTATAGGGTGCACGACAAACCCTAAAAATACTATAAAAATGGAAACAAGATAAAAAATTATGTGAAATGAAGGAAACAAATATTTTCTTAAAAATCCAACCAAATTTGGATAAAAAAACCCAACAATCTTCATCTTGACAAAAATTTCTATGCAACGAACAAAGTTTCAAAATTTCTCCATTTGAATAAATTCGACTACAATGAAAAGTTCGAACTCTTTAGTAAGAACTAATTTTTCTTCAACACAAAATACTCCCCCTCTTCCATGGTATCCAACACGAATACATGAATCCAAACACCAGGTTCTCCGAAATTCACAAAGAATTAGAAATGATCAAATAGTGTCGAAGCAAACTCTATAGTAGAATTAATTTCCAATGCTTTCATAGAATATCTCTGGCTAGTCTCAACACCTAAGAAAATGCTAAAAGGTCGTGCAATCGAATTAGCATTCGCGTACCTATCTCCAATAGGTCTATCTCTAGCAGTTGAATACAATGGAGCCACAGGTAATGGTGGCAAAGTAGAATTACTCATATCCTCCAAACTTGATCGAGTAGTATTCTTCAATATGAATCCAAACCAAATTCCAAAGGTATAGTAACAAACTTAATCTCCACCACAATCTAAATCTGTGCTAACTTTTCTCACAAATTTTGCCCGACCTTACAAGATGTATAATTGGTACCTCTTCAGCCCCTCCAATATAACATGAACATTCCTCCAAACCTTTAAGAATCTACCTTCTCCAGAGAACATCTACCTCTATGAATCAAAAGTACTGAACAAAATGAGATTCTTTTTCAAGTCTGGAATATGTCAAACGTGATCAAGTGTTCTACATGTTCCATCCACCTGTTTCAATCTGACTCTTTCATTACTAGTTACTCGAAAAGGTTCATTGTTATCCATGACAACGACATCTTGCGTTAACATTTCATATGTTTTAAACAAATCCCAACACATGGAACGCACAAGCTGTATCTAAAATCCACCCTTTTTTAGTTTTCGATTCCATGTCAGAAATCCTTAAAACATCTCAATCACTCAAATAGTTCTCGGTTATATTGGTCTCACCTAAAGTATTTGATTGCTTTCCATGATTTGTGGTCAAATTATCTTTATTTTGCAATTTTTTACAATCCTTCTTAATGTTTACTGAAATTTGACTACGACTTACCTATTCTCCAATCACCATGGACAACAAGGTCTTCTCCATTTTTGGCCTCAGATCTAACCAGATGCTTCATACTCTTTTTTGAAAACAAGGCATTATATGCATTTCAAAGCGGGTATTGAAAACAAAAAGATTAAGGCAAAATCTTATTCATCATACTTTACGTCTAAAGTTTTTAAATCAACGACGATCTCCTTGAACGTAGTCAGATGATTTTTCAAAGATCCGCCTTTTACCATGTGATGAGAATACAATCTCTACTTTAGATTCAATTTGCTTGTAAGACTTTTTGTCATACACAATTGCTCAAACTTCAACTAAAACACAATTGCTGTTTTCTCCTTAGAAAACGTCCCGAAGAACAATGTTGTAGAGAAGAAGATGGATATGTGAAAGTGCATTCCAATCCTTCCATTATTTTCCTCTATCGTCTAAGTTGTGGGCATTTTGTCAAATCCTAACAACGCATTATCCAAATCCATCTACACAAATATAGCTCGCATATTTACTTGCCATAATGAGAATCTTGTATGATCCAAGAGCAAAATTTCATTCTTCATATTTATCATCAATAACAAAAATCTCGAATAAATCACTACTAATAGCTCTGGTACCACTTGTTGGAAAATAAAACGGATTAATGTAATATATATGACAAGATATGAAGTATATAATCGCGAACAACAACAAAATAAAAGGTAAAGAATAAATTGGTAGAGGAACAAAGTATCATATTCAATTGACTAATGTGGAGAAAACAAATAAAATAACTGTGCATACATAATTACTCTATATTTCAATAATCCAAAACTTATGAAAGAGTTTAGCATTTACAGGGGTGCATGTCAAACTCTAGAAATCACAAAGATGGAAACAAGATCAAAAATCACGTGGAATAAAGGGGTTTTTTTTTCTTTTCAAAAATCCAATCTAATTTGGGAAAAAAAACAATAAAAAATACATTTTTGGTTCAATTTCTAAGAATTGTGTGAACAGAGTTGGAAGAGATAATCCTTAAACAAAACTAAGAATATAATTAATTATATTTAATAAATACAAGAAAGAGCAAAAAATGAAATTAATAATTGTAGAAAGTATGAATCACTAAAGAGAAGAATAGATTTGCAAATTGAGGTCTATGCATTATTCAATGTAAAGTGCTTGAGATTTCATTCAGCACTTGTCTTTCAGAATACAACGAAAAATTAGTAGATACTACTAACTAAATATTATCATGAAATCAAAATTTTTAGGCAGATAGAGAAGGGAATATTTGAACTACAAAAAATGAGAGTGTTCTTTTCCTCCCCCCCCAAGGCCAGTAGTTGAAATAAATAGGAAAAATATGGACCTTACTAAATAACCAAAATTTAGTTCAATATTCATAGATGCAGATTGTGTATGCACACGAATTCAACATCCAAGGTGTTAAATCTGGTTCATGATGAATTCTCTTACGTGTGCACGTAGAGGGTCTCTATGTTATACATGATTACACCTTCATAAAATAAGACCACCTATAAACTAGTAATTATCATATCATTTTTATTATGTGGGACAAGCTACAATTGCTTTCCATCCAAAACTTAAGCCACTTCTAATGGATACACCTTAAACTTCAATTTTTCATTCATCTGAGCATCATTTTGGTCAAGTAAATATATGATTTCAACATTTTCGTGAAGGAGACCACAAAGCTACTTTAAGATTTCAAAAAAAGGAAAAGATTCCACTCATAATTATGCCCAACACCACCATTTTCCAACAATTCCCATAAGAATAAAGTTGACAGAGACAGATATGGAAAACATTTAGTCTTCGTGATAACGTTCAATGGTAGTATCTGACATGTGAATGTAGGTTTTATTCTTTGGACATTCTCTTGTAAAAGTATATTTACATTACTGGCTGATCAGTAGACACAATGTCTTTGAATTGATATACTTTTTGTGTAAATGATGATATACATCACACATATTCATTTCTCATTGTTATATTCGTTTGTGGTCAAAATAAGCACAATTTTGCGAGAATTCATAAGAATTGAGCCCCACAAACTTCCTTTAGAAGCAGCCTCTCTTCTATATCACATAGGTCTTTCCTTAATAAAAGCAACCTGCATTACTTCGCTCGAATTTTTGACGCATAAAAATCATTAAAAGATTATTGCTTATCGTTTCCTTACATGCATCACTATTACATCCTAGGAACGAACTGGAGATAACCCCTATGGTGATTTGATTAAGTCTTTTAAAATTAGATTTTCCATTTCAACATAGATTTTGGGATCTTAAGTCAGCTAGGTTGGATTTTAATTGTAGAAAACAATGTTTCGACCAACTAACACCTCGAGGATGGTAAATATATGTTCTATGTGGAATTTAATTTAACAAAAATAATTTGTGACACGTCATAAATTATAAAGTCTAGATACACATAAGAAAAGTATCTAGCATAATATTCAACAAAGCAAGTAAATAAATGAGCTGAAAGTAAATAATAGCAAGATTTGTTTACGAAGGAACAACCTTGAAAAACTCTTTAAAAGAAAAAACATCCAGGCATCCCGTGCCACTAAATGATCCATATGCAAAGATTGAACTTATATATTTGGTCAAGACATAACTAAAGCTGAGTAGACTTCAACCTAGTTTATAATTACTTGAAGAACTCCTTGATTGTGCACTCTAGTACTTATTTTATAACCTCTAGATTTCTTTTCCAATGTGAATCTTCGAGAACGAACACATTCTTACTTATCCAGAATTTCAATCTCCTTTTATATCCATCAGTATTCTAAAGCCATATGATAGAGGATTTTGTCATGTTTTGGTTTTTGAATACGGAAGAGAATTTTGATAACAATCTATTTCTTCAAATCTAGCCCCTGTTCGGCCCCCATTATTTCAAACTATAATTTTTTCTCTTATTTTTAATAACACAATCTTCTATAAATAATATTACACGTAAATCGAAAATTTTTCTTTCTTTTTCACCACACATTTACCAAAAAAATACTATTCCAAAAATTATAAACTAAAGTAATGGGGGTTAAACGGTTGCCTAATATCTTTTCTTCTTGCTCTTTTCTCTCAACACACAATGAAATAGAAGAGTTTTTGGTGCATATAAACTATTTCACAGTTCTAGGTGGTTTATGATTGTTTAGAAGATGATATAGGAAAAATAGTTCCCTCACCTGAATGAGCACTAAAGCTCCCTCTTGATGTTCATCGAGCACACAAGTTCTGGAAAATGTGTTCGAGCACACATATTCTGAAAAATGTGCTCGAGTACCTTTTGGATGTTCATCGAGCAATCATGACTTATACTACTTTCAAGATTTTTGATGACGTACTCAACCAACTATTAAGTGCTTTTTTGTGCTCCATTATTTATGAGTATTATATTATGAAATAGTGATTAATATTGAAATGTGTGGTTAAAAAGAATGAAAAGTTTTTGATTTACGTGTAATATTATTTTATTGAAAAATGTGTGGTTGAAAATAAGTACTGTAGAAAAAAATAATGTGGTAGAATGTGAAAAAATGATAGACAAACAAAGCCTAATAATTGTCAACACTTGATACAAATCAATTAAATAATTTTTGGATACGGAACTTTCCAAGACTCTTAACACATTGTACTAACTCACTCGTTCAAGAGCTCGTCTCGATGACTTTTCAACTAACTCTTTATTTAACTTTTTGATTAGCAGATTCATAATATTATTATTTGATTTTACATAATCAACAGAGATAACTCTAATTGAAAGTATTGTCTTATGATATTATGTCTACAATGTATGTCTAGACTTACTATTACACATATTGTTATGTGCCATACAAATTGGAAATTGAGAATAACAATGAATGAAATTGCTAGCATAGGCTTTGGCCATCTAGAAATATCCTCTAAAAATTTATGTAGCCATTCAAACTTAATCCATTACCCAACTAAAACAGCTCCATTTCATTTACACATAGAGAGAAGCCGAGAGCTAGGAGAAAAGAAAGAGGAAAGAGGAAAGAAAGGAAAAAAAAAAAAAGAAGGAAGAAGAAGAAGGAAAAAAAAAAAAAGGAAATTTCGACAAGGGGGTTTAAAAATAAGTGATTTCTAGTATTAAACTTGAATTCCTCAATTTTGAAAGGTAACTAAAAAAAATAATTAATTATTTTTAAGTTATGTTTAATTTTATAGTTGTTAGATTTTTAGATTAAATTCAATTTTATTGAAGGGATTAAGTATAATAAATTATGAAATTGAGTAAGATGAAAGAAAAATTAATTTTAGTGATTAAAGAGACTTTAGAAATCGCTTAAATGTGAAATGATTAAATTTGGGTATCGTCTATTTAATTATTGAAATTATTTAAATAATTAATTAATTATTTAAAAATTATATCGTATTTCAGGCAACGATACTAACATCAGAACAGTTTACCAACTGGGTTGATTTTGCAAACATAGTACTGTGAGTGGAAAAATATAAATATTTTTAAAGTATTTATAAATTAAGTATATTATCAAAATATGTGCAATTATGTGTTTGATTCTATGATTATTATGAAAATCTCTTTTATTATGATACATGTGGAATTTCAAGGTTTATTTATTGTACATATGTGACTTGGTATGTAAGACATGTGATATTAAGATTTATTTGGTATCTGAGATGTGACATTGAGATTGACCAGAATAGTATCCGTGATTATGTACTTTTTCTAGTTCACAGAGGGGTCTTGGCCGTGTTCTATACTAAATTGAGGGGTCTTGGACAGGGGATGAAGGGGTCTCGACATACTAGGGGTCTTGGCCATGTTCTAGAATTGATTATGAGAGGTCTTTGAGACCGACTTTCGTTCACGGAGAGGCAAAATGCTCGTGGCGAAAGTTCTTGGCCCGAGGAACGAATTACATATTTTAATCAGAGGGTACATTTTTGGTGGATTTTTCAGTACATTTGATGTGATGAGATTATAGCATGATTACCAGCTTATATTTATATCATGACTTGAGATGATATTTTACCACGCTCTATGAATGTCTCGCTTTTTGACTATAATTATATGATGTTATCTTGCGAGTTATCAGTGATATGAACTTGATTTTCGATAAAAATGTAAAAATGAAAAAATATAATTATTTTCGAACTTCTCCACTTACTGAGCTATCAACTCATATATTTTCCCGTAATTTTCCTACAGGTGGAAATTGATTCTTTTTAGTTGGAAGAGCCTGATGATTTCAAAATGAGAGCTACACGACATATTGAGTGTTATAACTCATTTTGATGAAGGGTCCATCGCATCATATTTTACATAAGCATTTGATTTTGTTGCATTTTTTGAAATAACTCATAGTCAGTCTTGGTGATAGA
Source organism: Olea europaea var. sylvestris (assembly GCF_002742605.1). Classification (NCBI taxonomy): domain Eukaryota; kingdom Viridiplantae; phylum Streptophyta; class Magnoliopsida; order Lamiales; family Oleaceae; genus Olea; species Olea europaea. The sequence continues at coordinate 246,090 of NW_019265404.1, forward strand.
TTTGACATCTTGTTAGCATCTATCATCGGCGCACATCACATTTTGGGTCCACTAGGATGATTCGGCACGGGTCGTGTCAAAACCTCTGCACTATATTTGTCCATGGCTATAAACTCAATTTTCATAGTAGATCTGTTTGTTGGCATCTGCTTAAAGGATATCCATGATACACAAATCTACTTGTCGATGTTGAGTCTTTTATATCATATATCAATTTAACATCACTATAGCCTTTAATAACTTATGGATATTTGGTTTGGTACAGCCCATAGCTACGAGTATATCTTAAGTATTTGAGTATTTTTACTACTAATTTTTATTGGCAAGCTCCTGAATTACTCATTTATCTACTAAGTTTACTAATTTTGAAAGCTATGTCTACTCTTATACAACTCACAAAGTACATCATACTTTCAATAGCTGTAGAGTACTTACTTGCACTACAAGAAATCAAATCTTTACCTACAAAAATTCCATTGACAAATTGAAATTTGGAGGCGAAGTTCACTTTTCTCCACAAAATCGATGTTTTGTAGGGCTATGATTTGCTTCAAGTTTTTCAGTATTAGAAAGACTTGTGCCCACAAAAATGTTATTTTTCTTGTCAAAAAATTTGACGGGAAAAATATATCTTTTGCCAACAAAAATGTCAAATATATTTGTAGGCTAGTAATTAAAGAGAAAATTTCAATTACTATTTTTAATTTTATTCCCCACAAAATATATATTTGAAGTCAAAAAGATAAGTAAAAATAAAAAGAGAAAATACTTTTTTTTTTTTGTTAACAAAATCCAAAATTAGAAATCCCTCAACACTCAAGTAAGTTACCACTCTCTCTTTGCCTCCAAAGTTTTACCCCAAAATTTGTCATTCCCTATCTAAATTTTGCCGTCTTCCACTCTTCTTTGCCTCCAAAAAAATTTTTCCCCAAAAGTATTCATTCCCTCCCTTTGTTGCATCTGCATAATTGGCCTAAACCTAATTCAAACGCTTCAATTGATGCGAATTTCGACTTCATCTACAGATCCATTTCTATGATATTCTTCAATCTGTCTTCCAGGTATGCCCATTCCAAGATTATATCAAATATTAAAGTTTGTAGTTTATTCCGTTTATATATGTCATCGTCCATTGTTTGTTACCTTGAAGACATAACAATTAGCTTTATCACACTTCTCAAAAATTACTCCATATCTGTTGGGTCAAAAAGGAAGATGAAAATCTCATAATTGTTCTTGATGAATATGGATAGTTATATAGAATATTCTATAGAATAATTGTACAAAAAAATTGTTTGCTGTCATTTATGAGATTGAACAATCTCATAAACGAATTATGAGATTGAATAATTGTGCATTACTGAAATATAATTATGGCTCTTCAATCTCATGTTTGTTCAATAGACCATAGGCAATTATGGAACAATCTCATAATTATGGCTCTTCAATTTCATAATTGCTCAGTAGACCACATGTAATTGTTTGCTTTCATTTTTGGTAAGAGATAAAATTGTGAATCTTAATTTTTTTTGTTTTTTTTTTTTTTTTTGGGAAGTCTACCCCTTTTATTCATTCATGGCTTTTGAGAAAGAATTTTTTTTTTAAAATTTTTTTCTTGCATATTGTTTCTAAATATGTCATGTTAATGGTAAAAATTATTGATCTTTGTATATTGAATTGTTAATAGTGAAAAATTATATTCTCATGTTTATTTTTGACCTAATCTTTTACTGAATTGTTTCTCAATTGAATAAAATATTTTGATTATTAGTTAAAAATTTAAAATGTTTTTGGGAATTAATTATATTTCTTAGCTTGTGCTATATCTCTTAGGTACAGTTGTGTTATCTCTTGCAAATTTTTATTTTATGGATTGTTTTATATATCTTGTTGGTTGTGTTTGTAGGAAGAGAGGCTTGGCAAAGAGTATGAATATTTTGTAGAGAGGGCAAACGAGCAGCAACTTCCCAAAGATACCCCTTTGGAGAAGATACATGTAGATGATCCTGATGCTAAAATTAATATTATGATATCCGTTCTAGGTATGAAGCCTGAGCGTCAAATTCTTAGGTTAGGAGATGGACGCCTTCGAGAGATTGGTATATCTTCTTCCAATTTACACAAATGGGAGAAGGAGTTGGAAGTAGAATGTGCTGCTCGTAAGGTAGCCAATGCAGCTCGAGTAAACATGGAGAAAAATATGCAAAACAATCTAAAGGTTGTTGAGCAATAATTCAATTCTACATTACAGTGTTGGCATCATTCTATACAACAGTTATGTGGTAAATTTATTGGCTTCATTGCATTTATACCATTGTCAGTAGAGAATAATGGTAATGGGAAAGATGATGCTCTTGGGGATGAAGAGAATAACTTTGGTGAGAATCAGCACATATCTAATTCACGGGAATAAAGAGTCATGTTTTTTATATGCATAACAATAGATATATATAGCATGTTTGCTCTACTCGTTTTAATTTAGATGTAATTATACTTGGTGAATGTCATTTATTCGTGTTTTGTTATTCATGTTTTGATGAAATTTTTGGATTCAATGTTACATTGATTGACATTACATTTTAATTGATTTATTATGATTTTTGTATCTTTATCTTATTTTGAATGAGGTTAAAAATAGTTATTATAATATAAATTAAAAATAAAAACTATAGAAATAGTTTAATTCCCCCCTACAAATTCTTTTTCAATAGCCCACAAACATGCTTTCCCCACTAAAAGTTATTTGTAGAAAAAAAGGGTTTGGCCCCCAAAATAATTTGTTCATGTTGTCGCAAACTTTTAATTGTAGGGAAAGTATATATCTTGGCCCACAAATAAATTCTCCACAAAAAATATTATTTGTGGGGATCAAACACAATTTAGCCCATTACATAATTTGTAGGGAAAAGCGAAATCATTTTGTGGGCAAAAGTAACTTTAGCAGATGAATTACTTTGTCAGGGAAAAACTTACGCGACGAATTGTATTTGTCTCCAAAGGGTTTGTCGGGAAAAACTTTAGCCTACAAATTTCAAAAATTTTTCATCTTTACCTAACCCCTCAATTTTCCACAAATGCACCTACAAATTTTTTTCGTCTGCAAATATTTTTTCCGACAATTACGAATATTTCCCTATATTTTGTAGGGAAAACATAAATTTTTTGTAGTGTTGAGACATCATTATTTCTATTCTTCGATAGATGCTGACTTATATCTATCGACATTCTAGTTATTCCAAAATCATCCTTATTAAAGTTTTCAAGAGTTTTTGTTCATGAAATTATTTGTTTCGATTTAAAACCCACTGCAAGTGTACGTTTCGTTAACAAGTAGTAAAATGGACTATGAATCCAAGTATCGATCCCACAAGGATTGAATTAGTTTAAATCAAACTATTATGACCTTAACCGAAACACGAAAGTAAAATTGATTTATTGTGATTTAACTAAAGAAGATGTAAACTATGATGCAATTATAAATGAGAGAATTATATTAAATGCAAAATGACTTGGACACAAACTACGAGAATTTATGGAATTAATTAATTTACTAACGCACTAGGATCACGAATTCCCAAGCAATATTCGTTCAATTTTCAATCGTGTAAATTTGACACACAGTCCTACAAAAGATGAATCAGTATTCCTGTTTTAATTTAGCAATCTCTCTCGAGCAATGCCAAACCTACCCCAATATGTGATTCAACTATATCTCTATGACGAATACTAACATATCAGAATGCATTATGATTTCATGAATATCCAACAATTCACACAAAGGCATGGAGGTATATTTCTATCCCCATCGAACCCTATGATGATTTATACTATGTCGAGCCTATTTTCCTTCTTTCGAATGCATAAAATAGGCCACCAAAATCATATAATTACGTGCACAATAATAATATGGAAATAGAAACATAATAAATCATTCAATTTCGGAACATGCGTTTAAATATGTTAAATATCCAAATCAAACGTAGTATTGCAAGGTTCATTGATCTCCTAGCAATGAAAAATCTAGCCTAACATGCTAAAAAGAAGAAAATACAAAATTAGTTGAAGAAACGTCATCACCCGACTCAAGTTTCAATCGAAACTTCACTTGGCGCGATGTTTTCTTCTTATTCTCTCTTCGTTTTCTCCTTCAAAATCTCTCTTTTTCTTGTAAAAACAGCGTCCCCTTCATTCGGTCGAGTTCTCGTTTATATAGGACTCTAAAAAGATTGTTTCCATAAGAGTTTCGTCGGAATAAATAAACTACAGATGTACCCTAAAAAATGCTTTACGCGACCGCATAGAGTAAAAGTTTTGTGACATTTAGTTTTCGGTTTGCCTCTATGCGGTCGCATAGTGCTACCAACTATGGAAGAAGTTCATTTTGGTCCTTCTACTTGAATCCTTCACTTTTTGGCATCTTTTCTTCATTCTTTCCATTCTGTCATCCTAAGATATCATCAATTGGCATTTGGCTTAATCAATTTCTCGATTTTTCCATCGGGTCTACTTTTGGATAATTGCACCTTGGTCCCTAACTTTCACTTTGCGTCATTTTAGTCCTTTTTCGTGTCTTTTCTCCTGAATTTCACCATGTTCATCGGTGTTCCCTAAAATTTACAAATGTAACGAGATTAAATCACAATTCAATCATTTTACTCGTTATTAAGTCATGTTTGTGACCTAAATAAATGTGCAAAAACACACTTATCAAACCCCCAAAATTGAACTATTGTTTGTACTCAAACAAGATAGTGACTTAATTCTGAACAAACATGGCTTAATACCCTGTTGTGGCTAAGGATTGGACTAAGTATTTGACTTTATGAAAATTTATGAGTCCAAAAAATGACATCAACCTTTACCTGTTAAATGCAAATTGACGTGTGTGTGTGTGAATTCATACCAACATATCAGGTTCATGATGAATTTGAGTCCCGACCCCAAGTGGTCAAATGTATCCTTATTCGCTCGAGAGAAACACAACCTCCCAAACCTATTCTTTTTACTCAATTATCCCGACGTTGTGTTTTAAGATTAGGAATTTACATAGCTATAGTCCTCACCCTCTCATAGCTTGGATTAGTCTTACTATCACAAGTTTACATTTCAACAAGTGAATGCTCTCCTAAATTTGATTGCTTCGACACTCAAGATTAAACTAGGTTACTCGCCTCACCTCAAAGGTATAGTTTCTTCAACCAAATTTCTAAGGACTTTTCGTCATGTTATTGTCTCTCTTTTGTTTTTCTCATTTTTCTCTAATTTTTCTAATTTATTATTGTTTTCTAATTTGCTTTCTATATAACTCATGTAATGAGCTTTAGGCCAGTGACTCCCAAACCAGTTGGCTTTAGGGCACTGGGTTTTAAACCCTTGCAAGCGTATTTACTCGAGTTATAAAGGCTCGATCAGATGAATTTTTATTAACTTCTTTCCCTCTGCTTTCTATATAACCCATGTATCGAGCTTTGGGCCGGTGACTCCCAGGCCATTGGCTTTAGGGCACCAGATTTTGAAATATCCTTACAGGCTTACTTGCGTGAGCCATAAAGGTATGAAAAGAAGTATCTTATTCTCACATATTAATTTTATGCCCTTTGTTGTTTTTCTAGACATTTAGTTTTCAAAACCAACCTCCAATTTAAGATTTTCACCTACTCTTCACCCCATTGGTTCAGGCAATCCACACAATAAAATTCATGCACGGAGACCCCGCTCATCTCAATGCTTCCCTATAATAGCTCAACCATCACAAAACTGTCTTAAGGTAGTTTATTGGTTAATTCAATAGAGGGTTATAATTTTTTTTCTACTTTATGCTCAAAATCCAGTTATTCACCTAATATGTCAAGCATGAATAACATGCATAGATAATGTCAAGTGTCCTCAATGTAAGATTAACAATAGATTAAAGACATAATTTTAATGACAAAATGAAGAAAAAAAATCAAAATGGGGTAAACAGTACTCCCCTGATCAAAATGGTGGCTGTGATGGAAGGCTGGATCCGGCAGCATCATCTCTAGGAGGGAGAGGAAGGTGGGATAAAATCTCTCACAATAAGTCAGACTTCCGGGTCTGCTCCACCTGCATGGCCTGAACCCTGGTCTCCAAACTCCCTAGACGGTCCCATGTCTCGTTTACCTGCCACTATATACCATCCATCTTGCCAACGTACATACCCAATCGCCCGTCAACTCATCTGTCTTTGCGCCACAAAGGACTCACTGCTGGCAGTGGAAGCGAAGTTTCGTGTGGTTGCGATATCAGTCTGTACCTGCTGCATGATGGTACTCAGTGCTCCAAATGAGTGTTGAAGACTCTGCATGTCTCGGCTATGTCCTGTCATAGTGGTAAACTTCTACCTCAATAACTGGGTATCCATATTAGCCGGTGGTGGAGGAGCTTGTGGCATTTCAAAGTCCTCAGCTGTTTGTCTTTCCTCAGCCTGTTGCTGTTGGCGTTGCTCGTTTTCCAACTTCTGTTGATGTTTAACTCGGGCTCGATCTTGGGCCTCGAGTGTGAGGCGCTTGATAAAGGGACTTGGCTTCTCTGGTGCCTCCCAGGCTGAACTTGTATGCCCGCAACTCTACAAATCCCACTGATTAGGCTTGGGAAAATCAGCGAGGTATGCTTGTCGCCCCATGCGTCTGCAATGTGTATTTTGTTGTAGATGTAAGTGGCCAAGTCAATCTTGTTTCCCCGAACTAAATGATAGATAAACCTCGTCTTTTGATTTGTGAATGTCGTCCTATGGGATATGGGCTTGACGTTGTGGCATATGAACAACCATAGGATGGCTATAGATGGGGTGGGTCAATCTAATGCCAATCTTTAGTAGGGAAAGGCCAAGCATTTGTATGTCCCAATAAAACTTTTGCAACCTCAATCCAGTTGAAATCATACGGGACTGGGACTACATTATTCCAGTTTAGCTGATAGTAGTCATGAATTACTTCTGGTGAAAACATAATCCATTTACACTGAATCCATGTTTGATGCAGATGATCCGATCCAGGCATGTCTATTTCTGTATTGAAGTTGGCATAGAACTCCCTCACCTTTTCATATACTTGGTGCGGTCTTTCAATCAATTTCTCCCAACCATAGCTGTGGATTAAATAAATCAATTCAAAACCAGGGAAATCATCCAACTTAATTGGCCTTTCGGGGATGAGAGCCCACTCACGGGCAACATTGGTGTAACGGGCTGCTTTGTCCGAAGATAGAAATTACCTGACACCCCCTTCAGGCTCCCTAGTCCGGGCTGTGCCAGATGTGGAACCAACCTTCTCTTTTCCTTTTGATGTTCTTTTTGGAGGCATCCTGCAAGGGTGGAAACATAACATTCATCAACTTTGTGTTGAAAAACGAGAGAGAGAATGAGATTAGCAAGATATGTAATTCACAAATCCCCCAAATTTGATTCAACATGCATATATAACTCCTTGGTGTGCACTCTTCAAAACATGATATTCAAGATAGTATAAATAGTGTGCCAAAAAGAAAACTAAGCAAATTAGGCCTAAACATGCATAGTTGAAAAATCGAACCCATGACCGAGTGCGCATGTTCGGCCCCGGACATCATCGAAAAATATCGAAAATTTCCCCACAAGTTCCAGACATATGAAAGTAATCAATGAGATCTACCATATACTCAAATTTCAAATCAATTGGACTTCGTTTGGTATGTCAAATAATGGTGTAAAGTAGGGGACATACGGTGCCGTGGCATGCCGTGACCTAGCCATGTGCCTACGTGTTGCAAAATGGATTTGATGGTTCACATGGCCTTTCAAGTGTTTGTGAATGTGATAAAATGAAAACTTTAAGAAAACATGTTCAAGAACGTATAAGGAAGGCAAAATAACAATATGCACACAAACGGAGCTCAAAACATCCAAATTGTGTCAAGTGACTCATGATTAAGTGCGCACTTTCACCCCCGGACATCATCGAGAAAACTCGAATTTTTCCCGAGCAACCTCTGGGTGTATGAAAGTATGTAGTGTGGAGTGATACATATTCAAATTTCAAACCCATGGGATGTCTTACGGGTACTTAACGCAAGGGACGAAGTGGGTACGGTGAAGTGACTTAACCTAACATGTGTGCCTACATGTGTGTGGTTGGTGAGCGTGTGTTTCGAGCTCAATTTTTATGGCATTTGATCGCAATGTGTATGTTAATGTACATATTCAGATTATCAAATGCGGGATTGCATAAAATGCACAATAACCGTCACTTAGGCAATTTATCGAACATGTTGTGTGCAATAAATTCAACACCCTTCTATGAATACTTGGTGAAGTATAATCACCCACAATGCATAAACATAAATCAAAGCTATAAACCAAGCCCACTTACACCCTTTCAACTCAATTCCCAATTGTAAATTGTGAGTAACTTACAAACCAAAGTCGAAATGAGGAGAAGGAATATAGTTCATACCTTTTTCGCCTTAGGTGTGTGTGATGAATGCGGGAATGATTGAAGAGATGAAGGAGGGTTTGGGAATGTTGGTGGGTGTATGTGTGTTAGATGGGAATTTTTGGGACCTAGGGTTTGAGAGAGAAACGGGAGAGGGAAATGGGGAAAGTGGGTTCGAATGAGCCGGTCATGGCTTAAGTCCATGACCGGACCACTACTATGTGGCCACATAGTTGATTCCTATGCGGTCGTATAGTGAAAGAAAATTTCCTCTTTTTTGGTTCGGTTGGGGTCTATGCGATCGGATAGACAATTTTTTTTTAATATATAAAAAAAAAAACATAATGAGATACAAAAATTTATTTTCCCTTGTTGAATACTCTAGTACACATTTCTCTTAAATTATTTTTTTTGAAAATATCCTTTTGTCTTGAAATGCGTGAAAATTAGACTCCCACTCACCCAAAACCATTCCAAACTTACCGAACATGTATTCAATGCTTAGGAATTTATGTGGACGATACTTAGATTTTATTGACATGCATGGATGAACGATGACCTAAAAAAAAATGTATATACGAAAATTAAACAACTCCTAAAATAATGTTAAAATTAAAATAAATCAAAGGATACAGTGGGTTGCCTCCCACCCAGCGCTAGGTTATAGTCGATAGCTCGACTTTACCGTATTACATCATTCTGGTGGTCTAAGATGAGCGGTAGACTTTTCCTTTGAAAAATCGTCGCCCCAATAGTGCTTCAAACGCTATCCATTGACCTTGAATGTCCCCTTGTTCTCATGAGTGATCTCAACTGCCTCATATGAAAATACCTGTGTAATAGTGTATGGACCAGACCATCTCAATCGAAGCTTTCCTGGAAACAGTTTAAGCCTAGAGTTGTAGAGTAGCACTTTTTGCCCCACCTTAAATTCACGCCTTTAAATATGCATATCATGCCACTTCTTGGTGCGTTCTCTGTAGAGTCTTGAATTCTCGTAGGCCTCCATTCTGAGCTCATCCAACTCATTAAATTGTAGTAGACGTTTTTCACCCGTAGCCTTCAAGTCCAAATTCAATTTCTTCATTGCCCAATAAGCATGGTGTTCTATCTCAAGAGGATGCCTTCCCGAAAATCAGTCGATATGGTGACATCCCTGTAGGAGTCTCGAATGCAGTCCTATAGGCCCACAAGGCGTTGTCCAGTTTCTTAGACCAATCTTTTCGTGAAGAGCTTACTGTGACTTCAAGTATTCGCTTTAATTGCCTATTGGACACTTCAACCTGTCCGCTGGTTTGTGGATGATATACAGTGGCTACACAATGTTTAATGACATATTTAGTCAACAACTATTCAAATTGGTGATTGCAAAAATGTCTGCCCTCGTCACTGATTATAGCTCTCGGTGTGCTAAAGCGGGTGAAAATATTTTTCCTTAGAAAATCAATCACCACCTTCCCATCGTTGGTAGGCAATGCAACGCCTTCTACCCACTTCAATACGTAATCTACAGCCACCAATATGTACTGATTAGAAAGTGACGGGGAAAATGGCCCCATGAAGTCGATCCTCCAGACGTAGAATAGTTCCACCTCTAGGATACGGTTCAAAGGCATTTCATTTCTCTTAGATATATTACCGGTGCGTTGACATCGGTCACACCTTTTCTCGAATTCCAAAGCATCCTTAAACAACGTAGGCCAGTAAAAACCTGATTGAATGATTTTTGTCGCTGTTTTTGAAGCACCAAAATGCCTTGCGTATGTAGATGAATGACAATATTCTAAGATCAAAGGCACTTCTTCCTCAGGTATGCAACGACGAACGATTTGATCAGCTCCTCGCCTGTATAAAATGGGGTCTTCCTAAAAATAAAACTTCAATTTAGCGAAAAATTTCTTCTTCTGGTGACTTGAGTAATCTAGCAGAATGATAGACCTGGCTAAGTAGTTAACTATGTCGACATACTAGGGTGCCTCTCCCACACAAAAATTCTGTTCATCTAGGAAGACTTCGTTGATTTCCACGGTCTCTGTCTGCTCTGTGGTCTCGAGTCGAGACAAGTGGTCTGTCACCACGTTTTCACTGCCCTTCTTATCCCTAATTTCCAGATCAAACTCTTGAAGCAACAGTATCCAATGAATGAGACGTGGCTTTGCATCCTTCTTTTCCATTATGTACTTGATAGTAGTGTGATCTGTGTAAACGATGACCTTTGACCCCACAAGATATGATCGAAATTTGTCAAAGGTGTAGACTACTGCAAGGAGCTCTTTCTCTGTAGTGGCATAGTTTAATTGAGCGTCGTTCAAGGTCTTACTTGCATAGTAGATCACGTGAAATATCTTATTTCTTCTTGTCCCAATACTGCCCCAATAGCAAAATCACTGGCGTCGCACATTAATTCAAATGACAGGTTCCAATCCGGTGTGATGATTACGAGTGTTGAAGTCAACTTCTCTTTCAAGGTGTTAAAAGCCAGTAAACACTCATCCGTAAACTTAAATGTGAATTCCTTCATCAACAGACAACACAGTGGTTTAGTAATTTTTGAGAAATTCTTGACGAACCTTCTGTAGAACCCGGCATGCTCAAGAAAGCTACGAACACCTTTCACTGATGTTGGTGGTGGTAATTTCTCGATCACCTGAATCTTTGCTCTGTCCACCTCAATACCCTTTGCTGAGATTTTGTATCCTAAAACGATGCCCTCCTGTACAATAAAGTGACATTTCTCCCAATTCAATACCAAATTGGTCTCTATACACCGCTGTAATACAAGACTCAGATGCTCCAAACACTCATCAAACGAAGATCTAAACACTGAGAAGTTGTCCATGAATACCTCGATGAGTTTCTCAATCATATCCGAAAAGATAGCCATCATGTAACGCTGAAAAGTGGCAGGAGCGTTGTATAAACCAATATGCATCCTACGGTATGCAAAGGTACCGTAGGGACATGTGAAAGTTGTATTCTCCTGATCGTCAGGTGCTACTGGAATATGATTATTCCCGGAGTACCCATCTAGAAAACAGTAATGCGAGTGCCTTGCTAGTCTCTCCAACATCTGATCAATAAACGGTAGTGGAAAATGATCCTTTCGAGTAGCAGCATTTAGTTTGCGGTAATTAATGCAAACTCTCCATCCAATCATTGTTTTTGTAGGAATCAACTCAATTTTCTCGTTTTGCACCACTGTGATGCCCCCTTTCTTGGGAACAACCTGTACTGCACTGATCCATCCACTATCTGATATTAGGTAGATGATGTCTGCATTGAGCAATTTCAATACCTCAGCCCTAACCACTTCCTTCATGTGTGGATTCAATCTCAGCTGACCATCAATGCTTGGCTTGGATTTTTCCTCCATAAGTATTTTGTGCATGCATAGCGATGGGTTGATCCCCTTGATATCTGCAATTGACCATCCAATGTCTATTTTATTCTCCCTTAGCACCCGAAGTAGTTTCTCTTCCTCCACTTTACTGACAGTATTTGAAATAATAACCGGGAGTGTAGAAGACTCTCCCAGGTAAGCATATCAAAGGTGGGGTGGCAATTGTTTGAGTTCCAACTTGGGAGGTTGCTGAATAGATGACACTGACTTTGTAGTCATAGTTCCCAGTTCTTCGAAGTGACCATGGAAATAGAAACGTAATAAATCATTCAATTCTGGAACATGCGTTTAAATATGTCAAATATCCAAATCAAACATAGTATTACAAGGTTCATCGATCTCCTAGCAATAAAAAATAAAGAAGAAAATACAAAATCAGTTGAAGAAACGTCATCACCCGAATCAAGTTTCAATCGAATCTTCACTTGGCGCGATGTTTTCCTCTTGTTCTTTCTTCGTTTTTTCCTTAAAAATGTCTCCTTTTCTTATAAAAATGGCGTCCCCTTCGTTTCGGTCGAGTTTTCGTTTATATAGGATCCTAAAAAGATTGTTTCCATAAGAGTTTCGACGGAATAAGGAAACTACGAATTTACCCTAAAAAATGCTCTATGCGACCGCATAGAGCATCTCTATGCAGTCGTATAGAGTAAAAGTTTTGTATATTTAGTTTTCGGTTTGCCTCTATGCGGCCGCATAGAGGGTCACATAGTGCTACCAACTATGGAAGAAATTCATTTTGGTCCCTCTACTTGAATCCTTCACTTCTTGGCATCTTTTCTTCATTTTTTCTATTCCATTATCTCAAAATATCATCAATTGGCTCAATTTCTCAATTTTTCCGTCGGGTCAACTTTTGGATAATTGCACCTTGGTCCCTGAACTTTCACTTTGCATCATTTTAGTCCTTTTTCGCGTCTTTTCTCCTAAATTTCACCATGTTTATCAGTGTTCCCTACAATTCACAAATGTAACGAGATTAAGTCGCAATTCAATCATTTTGCTCGTTATTAGTCATGTTTGTGACCTAAATAAGTGTGCAAAAACACATTTATTAGTTTTGTTCTTGAAATTTTAATATACGAGACCATCGTGATGTTCTTGAAATTTTAATATTAAGCATCATATAAGCTAAACTCATATTTTTCATGACAAATCTTAAATTCAACATATTTTTAGTAGATTTTATCATCTTATTTGCTACTAACAATATGCATGTCGTTAATGTAAAGACATAAAATAACATGATTGTTTTAGGTGTCATCTTAATAGACATTATTCTTGTTATTAGATAATGATTATCAAATTAATCTAGGCCTTCTTGTCGTATGTAGTCTTTTATCAATGGTCTTGCCTTCTACTTAACAATTCCATCTACTTTCATTTTACTTTTGAAAATCCATTTGTAAAATGGTTTGCATCCTAGAGGAAGATCCACCAATTCCCATGTGTGGTTTTCCACAATGGAGTTTATTTCATTTTTAATGGCTTCATTCCATAGAGATTCTTCTGAAGAGTTGACAACTTCTTGGAAGATTAGAGGTTCACTTTTCTCCATAAAAGCTAGAAATTTAGGACCAAAAGATTTTTGTGTTCTTGTTATTTTGCGAAGTCTTGGTTCAACCTTCAATTTTTCTTCTAGTCCTTGGTCTTGGTTGTTGTAGACCATAGTTTTATGCGTTTGTTTAGAGGAACTTTTTTTTCTTGCCAGATCTATATCGAAATACATGTCCAAAGGCGAAATATCTTTGTATTCTATTATCGCATTTTTGTGTATATCTGAGATTTTGGACTCATGCACAAAAAATCAAAAAGTATCACTATTAGGTGCATAGCTAATGAATATGCAATCTAAGTTTTTGGGTCTATGTTCAACTTCTTTGGTGTAGGTACACCACTTTGGCAAGTTACCCTTGTAATTTTAAGTACTTATAGGAATCTTCCTTCTTTTTCATAACTCATAGGGTATTTTCCCCCTTGCTAGGCACCTGATTTAGATGGTAATTTGGTGACAACACAACTTCTCCTCATATGTTACGATGAACTTACTAAATTTGCGTTCATCATTTCTTTTAAAGTACAATTTTTCGTTTGACAACACCATTTTGCAAGGGTAAATAAGTGACGTGTTTCATTTGCGATCCCATGTTTTGAATATAATTCAGCAAATGGGGCTTCATCGCGACTACCTCGATCACTTCTCAATATCTTAATTTTTTATTGAGTTGAATTTCAACTTCATTCTTATAAATGACAAATTTCTCTATAGTTTCATCGCCAAGGTACACATAAATAGTATTTTGTACTATTATCAATAAAAGTAATGACGTATTTGTTGTTACCTATTATTTTTACTTATTTTAAATCATATATGTAACTGTAAATTAAATGAAGTGGTTTTATATTAATGTCAATAGATTGAAATGATGACTTTGTTAATTTTAACTCAACACAAGTCTTGTGCTTTTGTTTAGAAAAATACGAAATGCAGGCATGAAATTCTAGTTACTTATTCTACCAAACTATCACAATTAACATGTTCTAGTCACCATGCTAACAAATTGAAACACTCAAGCAAATAAACAGAAGAATTAATCAACATTATTTGTTTTTGACTTTACAAACATTACATTGAGCTTAAATAGCTAATGAGATGCATAACTCTTGCCAACAAATATTTTACTCTCAGATAAAATGAATTTGTCAACACCTTATTATTATTATTATTAGTATTATTTTTTGGAGATTTTTGGTACATACACCATATTGTTAAGAGTCAACTCTTTTCTAGAAGTCATTTTCATAGCATCCATGTCTTGATCTTTGATCTCAAATTTTGTTCAGTTTTCCATAAATAGCTTCTCCCATTCTTAGTCGCTTTAAACGAAGCGAACAATTCGTTATTAAAGCAAACATACTCTCCCTCAAACACTTAAACCACTAACAACAGGTACATTTTAAACTTCAGTTTTCATACATTCGATCATCATTTTGGCCAAGTAAATATATGATTTTCATGTTATCATGCAAGAGCATACGAATTTATTTTGATCTTTGGAAAGAAGAAGTGAGCCCCACTCAAAATTATGCAAAAAAGCTCCATTTTCCAACAATAATTTAGTGAAAAATTAAAAATCTCAACATGATTTGCTAAATGTTTCTAGAAAATCTGCCTTGGGTGTTGTTTAGGAGCATCTAGAGATGCTTCAAACGTTGTTACATTCTTCAAGTATTTGAGTTTGAGGCTAAAACTTTGAATTACAGAAAAACAGAGTTAAAGAACTTTCACAACTCAAAGGAGTTAAAAGATTTGGCTAATGGGAGCACTTTCTAGAGTTTATCTAAGAGGTCTAGTAAAAAGTCTCCAGGATAATCCCCCCCAACCCCCCCCGCCCTCCCGCCAAAAAGAAAAAAAAAAGTCGACAGGAAATGAATTGCAGCAGAAAATCTGAGATTTAATTGAAGATTTACTTCACAATGATATTTGCATATATACTACGTTGCTTTAAGAGAAAAATATCTAAATATTTTTCTACTGGAATCACTTTTAGTATAATATTGGTATATATGCAGCTTGAATCTGATACCAACATCTTTAAAAAGTACGAAGTTTCGAGTGAAATATTTTTTGGCATCTTGTTTATATTAATTGCCTATATGAAAAATATGTATGCTGCTCAATTTGTTTTTGTATGGTCCCTAGACCCTAGTCACCCTCTTTGCATTATTTTGCTTTTGGCATGGTAGGATGGAGATGAAATCTACTATCGAGTTTGACATGACTATAAAATACAAAGCCTATTGATGGCTTATTGCAAAGAACACATTCATGAGGCTCGTGTACAATGGAAAAAACCTTGCTGCCAAGAGAAAACTCGAACGAGGTAAATTTCCTTTCATGATGTTGGGTTTTGATACCCAATAAATCTTGGGCAATGAGATTAAACAGTTTTCGGATTATATTTCATAGCCTTCGGTCGTTGAGTGAAATATCTATCAACACACTCAATTAATTGGCCTAACCCGAAAAACAACTTGAGGGTCATTGAAAGCAACTTAATTTAATTAATGTTGCTCACTACCCATTTACTTCTTGGATGTCTATCTTTTGTGTTTTGGTCCTTTACCATGTGTTGGTCCCCGAGCCCACTATATTAGCCTATTACTATTACACCCCAAAAATATATTGGCCTCACTGCTTGAAGAAGCCGTGTGTGCGCACAATTGTGAGAAAAGGCCGCCAACTTTTATTGTGTTCTCTCTCTTGTAGTTGAAACTTGTCTTCCTCTCTTCTTTTGTGAATACATTGAGTTGAGCAACCGAAGTAAAAATAGTTGTGGATTGGAGCCATTACTTGGGTGTGTTTGATAAGGTTGGGATTGGTATAATGAGCTCGAATTCCAGGAATTGAAGATCTGTTCCACTACACTTGACATCTTTGTTTTCCATCATCATCCAGTAGTTTACAACTCCTCTACAGGTTTCTTTATCACAGTCTATATTTTAGAATATTTGTGTCCGCAACTCCTTCGATGGGTTCCTTTAATATGATATTATGAGAAAAATTGTCTGCTAGTTACTATTATGATATTTATTCTGTTGAGAAACCAGCCTTGTTTGAAATTTTTCCTTATATGCCTTTTTGTTTGTTCTAGTAATATTACAAATTATATTTTCTGGAAAATTCTAACACGTGAATTTGTGATTATGGAATGACATCTAATCCTGATCAACTGATTCGATCACAAAAATTGGAATGGAAGATGCAGATTGCGGGTAATATCTTTATGCATCAGTCTGAAGGTGGCTACATGGCATCAACACTGGATTAGGTTTGAACCAACACATCTTCTGTGCTTTAGAGGATAAATAAACAAATTTACACTATGTATTCGATCATGAGGTTTGAATCAACACAAATTTGAATCAACTCCAATGCTAGTTGGTTGTGGATATTTAATATTTTGTTTGTTATATTGGATTTTTTATTTTTCTCAATAGTCCCTTCACTTTTATTATTATTATTATTATTATTATTATTTTTGGGTTTCACAAGAGTACACATGGACAAAGTATAGCTAATTTTTATGCAACATAGCTTTGGAGATAAGGCTACTCCAGATGTTAAAAGAATTTAGAGGCATTCTATCTAGCACCGCTGGTGCCATGTTTCACTAAATGATAGGTCTAGTTCATTAACCCATTCCCATGTATTTAATCGAACCTATCATTTAGCTCTTGTTTTATTTTGACTTTTAAAAAGTGATTTTTTTAGAATGTATGATTAAAAAATAGAAAAAAGGTCATGAATCCCCGTCTTGTTATGTAGACCGGTGCTAACACCTATTATGCTACATGGAACTATTCAAATTTTTATGTGTAGTCAATATGCATGAATGAAGATAACATTACTCTTCCAAGAATGACCGACTTAATCATGGGTGCAATGAAATGATATGAGCTGTTCATCATAGATTGAGGATTCTATTGCTAAGAAGTTATGCCGTTCAGTTTGAACGAACATTGGAGCCATCTGAGATGGCATGGTATATACAATGTTTGTGAACCAACTCACAATATGATGATGACATGAGGGTGAAAAGTACAAGAGCTGGGAAGTATGTGGCTGACCTTTGTTACAAATGTTAAATATTCCCTGTTAGTATCACGTGAAGCTGACGCCATTAAGTTTGCCCTTTGTAGTGAGCTTTGGAAAATTCTTGGGAACAAATAGAGTTAAATATAAATGAGAGAGGTATTCTACCTCCAGAAAAAAAGCTCTTAATGCATCGACGAATATAGTTGAAGAAATACAAATGATATTTACTGTAGGAAAGATATTCATTGCATGTTTGTGACATTGAATTGGACAAGACTTGATATGATAGATGAAGAAATTTACCCAAACAGGTTAATAAATGATCTACGTAACATTTCGTCAAATCTTTTTCTTTTCTGAGAAGAGACCTGAAGTGCTGTACATATCAGCAAAAATCAAAATAAGATCACGCTATTATCATCCGGTGTAATCTGATAAGCATATTGAGGACACTTCGTGACGCATAGGAGCAAACAAATAAAATTCTATTCTCTGATCACAACCCTTTTCATGTTATCATCAACTTTTCTTAGTAGCCACTTTAAGTTATCAAATCCAAACCTTATAAGAAAAAGAAAAAGGTAAATAGTCGGACTTCACCTTAACTCTAAGAATGTAAAGCGGTTATTAGGGAGAGGGGATGTATATGACTCATTACAACCATATTTATGAGCTTAGGAGAGAAAAAAAAGGTGGCAGGAGAAGAAATATTGAAAGAGGTAATGCTGGAGAAAAACTATATTTTCAGCTTAATGATTTACACTACAGCACATATGTATATATACATGTTTAGCAGTAAATGAGTCCTTAAATTTAAGATTTACAGTAAACAATTGGACGTGATTCTAGGCTGCTCTTCTGTTGGAATTCCTCGCAATCAGGCAAGTAATCTGTTGGAGATGATTGAGGCAAGTAATTTGCTGGAGAGGATTGAGGTAAGTAATCTGCTGATTGCAAGAAGTTTGCTTGAGAAGACTGGGGCTGCTAATTGATATTTTCTTCAACACCCGCCCGCAAGCTGATGGGAGGTGAGCTAACCAGCAGCTTGGACCGAAGATGTAAAAATTGTGGTGCACTATGGCCCTTGGTGGAAAGATCTGTTACTTGGTGCTCAGTAGAAACAAATTTAATTAAAATATCTCCATTAACAACTTTGTCACGTACAAATTGATAATCAATCTCAATATGCTTTTTGCGAGCATGAAATACGGGATTTGAGGCCAACGCTAAGGCACTAGCATTATCACACCACAATGTTGGAGGAGAAGGAAGTGGAACTTGTAAACGTAGCAACATTCTTAACCAATATAACTCCGCAGTAGTAACGGCCATTGCCCTATATTCGGCCTCGGTGCTTGAACGAGAGACCACAGGTTGCTTTTTAGCACCCCAAGAGATTAAGCATGAGCCCAAAAATATACCAAATCCAGTTGTTGATTTTCTATCACCAGGATTACCTGCCCAATCCGCATCACAATAGATGGATAGATGAATGTTCCCTTTCTGATAGAAGAGACCATGGTCAACCGTCCTGTTGGGTTTTTGATACCCAATAAATCCCGGACTATGATGTTAACGTGGGTTAATATTATTTCATAGGCATAGGCCGATGAATGAAATAAGTCCAACAACCAAGTCCATAAGTTACACCTGGCCCAATTGTTTTCCTTATGGATGGCTTGAATCTTGGCCCGTTTACTCCTTTAATGGCCCAACTTAAAGCCTAACCCTAGAGTATATATATGAATATAACCCTAGCCTCTTTGACATGATGATTGTGTGATTTTGAGAGAAGAAACTAGTGAATCCCGGATGCCCCCTTTTTGTGTGAGAAAAAGGTGTCCAGAAATGTCCAAAACGCTTGTATAACGTATGCAATTGGTAGTTCTTTCATAGTATACCTTTGTGGTGTCTTCTCTTAGCCTTTGTGGCGATAAATCATCATCCTTTCTTGTCCTACGTGGGTAAAATTGAATAGCAACCAAGGTGAATCAATTGGTTGTGGTTTGGAGCAGTTTAGATTGGTTGTTGGTAGAGAAAGGTACGTTAGACTGAGGCTGGAAAATCACCGTTTGAAGATCCTTTTGAGAGAGCTTCCGCAACACGTCCCTTTTAAGTAGCGAAGAATTCTCTTAGCCGTAATCCAGTGAGCTGTGATGGTGAGGCAAGACGTTGACACAGCTGATTCATAGGGAAGGCAATTTCAGGTCGTGTAATGGTACAGTATTGGAGGGCACCAACTACATGTCTGTACTGAGTCGGATCAGGAAGTGCTTCACCAGCTGTTTTGGACAATTGAGTGCCAGCAACACATGAAGTCGAGTAAGGCTTGGCGCCAATCATTTCAACTCTGGTAAGAACATCAATAATATATTTGGCCTGTCACAGAAGAAGTCTAGAGGAATCTCGAGATGCCTCAATGCCAAGGAAAAATGCAAGAAGACCAAGATCTTTAACCGGGAAGATCTTTTGTAATGCGAGAATAACTTCCTGAATAATATGAACATGAGTGCCTGTAACAAGAATATCATCCACATAGATAAGAACATAAATGTGTACATCAGAGGCATAATAGATAAATAATGATGAATCCATTTTAGAGCCAAGGAAACTAAAGTCGGCAAGAACATTTGATAGGCGAGAGAACCACGCCCTTGGCGCTTGTTTAAGACCATAGATTGCCTTGTTCAGAGAGCACACATAATTCGGATAGGTAGGATCCACAAATCCTTGTGGTTGTTCCATAAACACTTTCTCTGCAAGAGTTCCATGAAGAAAAGCATTACATACATCAAGTTGACGAATAGGCCAGTCAAATTGAGTAGTTAATGCTAATAGTAATCTGACAGTTGTGGGCTTGATCACAGGACTAAAGGTTTCGTGATAGTCTACCCCACTCTTTTGTTGGAAACTTTTGTCTACAAGTCGAGCCTTAAATCGATCAATGGTGCCATCAGCCTTCTGTTTTATTTTATATACACATTTGGACCGAACAATGTCGCAATGAGGTGGTCTAGGACAGAGAGTCCATGTGTTATTAGAAATTAGCGCATCAAATTCTTCATGGCATCTTGCCACTTAGGATCTTTGGCAGCACTATTGTAATTTGAGGGCTCTATAGTTTGCAAAATAGATGAAAATGCCTTTATGGGATGTCGGGTAGAGTGATAGATGGTAAACTCTGAAAATGTTTTTGGTTTAGGTGATCCTGTCTGTGATCTAGTTTGCACGGGATGGAGAAAGATGAAAGGCACGATAGGCATTGATTCACTGGATTGTATTGATGGAGAAGATGATATTTTGGTTGAATTTATTTTGGAAGAGGGAGAAATATCATTGTTTGTTTTGGTGGGAGAGAATATTATAGGTGAGTGGGGGAGATCTTGATTGGAGTAATGAGGTGATGATGTTGTTGGAGAGATAGGTGTGCTGAGGGGAGTTGATTTAGGTAGTGACAAGGTAAGGTCAACTGTAGGAAAATTAGATATAATAGATGAAGGAGATTAACCAGGGAAACTCACCTTTATTGCAGATGGAGCCTTGTGCTGTGAAGAGGTAGTAGGCAAAGCTTTATCTAGTCCTGGGAAGAGAGATTCATCAGAGATCACATGGTGGGAGATGTAGAATTTTCTAGAGAGAGGTTCAAAACATCTGTAACCCTTGTGACCAGCACTATATCCCAGAAAAATGCAAGCTTTGGTACGATGTTCTAGTTTATGTTTAGTGTATGGTCTAAGAAGTGGATAACGCCGACGACCAAAGCTTTTGAGAAACGAATAATCTAGGGCTTGATTGAACAACTTTTGGTAAGGAGAGATATTTTCAAGAACTGGTGTGGGAAGGCAATTAATGAGATAAACCGCCGTAGTAAAAGCATTGACCCAAAATTCTTTAGGAAGCCAAGAATGAGCTAGTGTAAGGCCAGTTTCTAGGATGTGTCTCAATTTTCACTCAGAAATACTATTCTGTTCTGAGGTATGAGGGCATGATTTTCTATGTAAAATGCCATGTTGGGATAAAAACAAATGAAAAGATGTGGAATTAAATTCTCCACCCCCATCAGATTGAAATTGTTTAATCTTATGAGAGAAGATTTTCGACCACACATTTAAATTTAATGAAAGAGGATAACACATCAGATTTTCGAGCAAGTGGATAAATCCATGTAAATCGGGAGAAATCATCTATGAAGGCAACAAAATAATTGCAACCATGTAGAGAAGTAATTGGTGCAGTCCAAACACCTGAATGAATTATTTCTGAAGGATAAGTGCTTTGACGGGATGAGTGGGGAAAGGGTAATTTCTTGCTTTTGCCAAGTTGACATGATTGGAAAATTCCAGTCAATTTATTCTTCTCATTTGATAAAGAGTGCGATTTTATTATAGAGGACACAATGGGATCCGGAAAAGCTAATTTTTACTCCAAGGAGAGCTACTGGTGCTGATCTTTGGAGTTTGACTGGACATAGAACATTCTCACTACGCCCTTCAAGCAGTAGGGCCCCTGTCTGAGATTCCTTCACATAAAAATGAGTGGCAGTGAGTACAAAATAGCAATCACTATCTTGACAAAAACGTTGAATAGATAATAAATTGGTAGATGCAGATGGGCAACGTAAAACATTCGATAAACGGAGATTTGATGTTCGGTGAGAAAAGAATGCTGAACCAGTGTTTGCAATCTGGAGCCCCTCTCCATTACCAACAGCAACGAAGTCAGATCCATGGAAAGGTTGATGCTTGGTTAGGTTCTCGACTGTAGGAGTGATGTGGTTGTTTACCCCACTATTTACATACCAAGTTTGTTCTTCAATCATGGCATTGGACTGAGCAACAAGAGCAGCCAATTGATTTGGAGGATGACGCCCTTGATAGGCATAGTCCATCCTATGAAAGCAATCTAAAACTTCATAGTTGTTACGACCACAAATCTGGCATGTGAATTTTGGTTTGCCGAGAATGGAAGGAAGCTGTTGTCCTGTAGCTGGCTGGACAGAGAAGGCGGGTTGCTGCTGAGATGGTAAACCACGACGTAAATTCTGGTTAGAAAATTTTGGCTTATGAGTCTGCCAGCCACGAGAGCCTTGAGGACGCCCTTGCTACCAGTGAGGCGTGGAATGACAAGGTTTGCCAATATCAAGAGCAAAGCCACCAGCCTCAGAAGGAAAAGCAGCAATTCATGGCCCAAGTAGCTCAGTTTGAAAATCTTCAACGATAAAATTCTTATCACGTTGTGCTAAGGAAAATGCTGTGATAAATGAAGTGAAGGATGGGTTGAGATCACTCAAGATGAATGAAATAAGATCAAATCATCCAAAGGTTTCCCAACAGCGGCCAACTGGTCAGAAAGAGCCTTGGCCGACTCAAGATATTCGGAGCATGTCTTCTAGCCTTGTTGAAGGGTTTGTAACTGTCTTTTCAATTGTGCAATACGTGAGGGAGATTGGGATGCAAAGCGGGATGCAAGAGAAGTCCACACTTTCATGGAGGTGTCCAAACCATAGAAAGTGGAAAGGACCTTGTCAGAGAGTGTAGCATTGATCCAGCTGAGGAGGTACTGGTCTTTCTTAGTCCAGATTACAAAATCTGGATTAAGAGTGGTAGCGGGTGTACTAGGGGCAGTAGAAATATATTGAGGAGGGCACGGCATAGATCAGTCAACGATGCCCAATAAATCATGGTTACGGAGGATGGGTAGAAATTAAGATATCCATGGCAAGTAATTGGTTTCATCTAGTTTAACAGCGACCAATTGGGTAACATTTGGATAGGTGAATGTGGGGGAGGAACTGGCAAATGAAGATACAATGTTGGTGTCAACAGTAGTGGTTGAAATGGCCATGAAGGAGGTGTTGGATTGAGAATTGGTGTGAACCTGAGATGCTCTGATACAAAGAAAGAAGAGATGGCAGGAGAAGAAATATTGAAAGAGGTAATGCTGGAGAAAAACTATATTTTCAGCTTAATGATTTACATTACAACACATGTATATATACATGTTTAGCAGTAAACGAGTCCCTAAATTTAAGATTTACAGTCAACAATTGGACATGATTCTAGGCTGCTCTTCTATTGGAATTCCTTGCAATCAGGCAAGTAATCTGTTGGAGATGATTGAGGCAAGTAATCTACTATTGCAAGAAGCTTGCTTGAGAAGACTGGAGCTGTTGATTGATATTTTCCTCAACAAGGAGTACCTATTAGTTATTCTCCATTTGGAGGAGCTGAACTTCTGCATCCATCATCTCACCAGTCTGATTGAAGGCAAAGCCCACTTATCCAGTACTTTGAAGCTATTTCAAGAATAACCATACACGAGTGAGAAAAAGGGAAAGGGTATGAAGATCAGATTCCAATATGCAAGGATTTCAGCATATGACCATGTCCCGAACATGGGAAAAAGACAGCTTATGAACTTGTTCTTTTTGGGTGCTATTTCACCTTCCACTGCTGGCATGCTGGTTCCTTATGCTTATTTCTTTGCACCCACCACCAGGTTAGCCCTCTCTCATTTCTACGTCTTCTAAATGCTTAAGGAAATCTAAAAGATATTGATTCAACAGGTCAGGAGGTGCTGGAGGTGGAAAATGACTAAGGAAGCCCTTGGGAATGATGTAATAGCATCGACGTGGCTAAAAAACCAATGACCTGGTGATAACACCCTTACTAAAGGCTTGAAGATACTTGTTTCTCATTTCATATAATCATGCACATAGTTCTATTCATTACTATGCACCAAACATTCTTGTTCAGTTGATTTCTAAGAGATGTCGATTGTGAAAAAAAGTGCATGGAGATATGGTATTAGCCCCTATTTGATAACTATTATTTCAAAACACTTTTATATTCTTATACTCATTTTCAACCACATATTTTCACAATAAATATTTTGCACGTAAACCCAAAATTTTTCCTATTTTTTAACCACATATTCTTTTAAAATTCACTATTGAAAATATTTTTTCCCAAATAATGATTGCAAAACAGAGGCTTAGTATAGTGTGAGCACATTTAGGACTTGTATTTGCCATGGAATGCTATAGAGAACAAGTTCATTTGCCTCTGCCCTGGCTCTCAATACAATAGTCAAATCAGTACAAAGGATTTGCATAGTTCAGTATTGAATTGTGACCCACATTCCATTAGGAATTGGCGTTTTGGTTGGAAAGGAATTGGTGTTTTATTGAGAGTTTCAAAATATGGATTTGACAAGTTTTGGACGAAGACAAGGCATTAAGCGTCCCATTCGAGCGCCATTCGAAGTGATTTGGAGGTTTTTGTCACTAGACGTAGTGCCTAAACGCTATAGACCCAGTGCTCAAGTGCTGCCTTGGTCACTCGTTAGCTGTAAGCTAGTGTGCTTAATAGGCGGTGTTATTCGCCTAGGAACAAATTCCCGATTCTTATAAATTTCTTGATTCCTATTTCATCTAAAACACTAGAATAGAGGTCTTATGTATACTCCATATCTTATAATCTCTTTGAAACATTAGAAACACATTAGATTTGTTTGAGAGTACATCGAATCTTGTAACAATAATCATTGATCTTGATTTTTGATCTAGTAAATTCTCATATTCTGCCTCGTAATATTTTCGTGTTGAAAAGCTCTAGATATCACTTGAAAGTTTTATTTAGCCAATTTATTTTGACCTAACGTGCGAAATTATACAACTAAAAGCAACAAATCACTTTTTAATTGTTTCTAGATGGTTAATCAAATAAGTCAAATTATTTTATGTTGAATTGCCACAATTTGTAATATAAAAGCAATAAATAATGACGGAGAAACCCAACTGGGTAAAAAGTTTGGGACCAAGCCAGTAACCTCCATTACAAACAATAATGAACTTACAGTAAGATCCAGTCTAGAAAATTTCACTAGATTCATTGATATACTTCTTGCAATCTCCAAGACTGGCTCGAATGTGCTTCACTCACACTTGTGCCCGATCTTTTAGAATTGTCTATCTCTTGTTGATCACCAAAAACCCTTGTTCTTGTACACTTGTACTTTTGGTCCAACCTCTATCAATCTTTAGTAATTTCTTAAAGTTCTTGAGAAAGTAGCTTCCTCTATGTGTATAGGAAGTGTGTGTTTTGGATTATATAAAGTTGATGCTTTTTTCAAATATGTGGTTGTATGAACTCAAGAATCAATGACTAAATCAAAGGCTTGAATGTGTTTTTGAATATTTGAAGGATGATATGTAGGAGAATTATAATGAACAACTACCTAAAACTCGTGTTAGGGGTTGGGTATATATAATGTAAGGTATTTAGGTAGCATGAGCCGGTCAAAACTCTTAAACAATGTGAACTAGGGTTTTGTGCATAGCACCGTCACTCGAGCGAGAGCTCAGAGATAGGTGAGCGATGGTTTGTCACTTGAGTGATAGTTGGACGACATGCGATATAGAGTTTTTGTCTTTGCCACTCGAGTATCGGATGGGCGATATCAGCGGCTCTTTCCTCTTTGCTTCAAAGTCGAACCTTAACTTACCTAATTCATCTATACAATATTTCAATCGACTCCTTGACTTTTAAAACATTTCATATTAGACTTTTTTTGTCTAAAGAATTGCCAATACAATAAAATCCTAACACGTGTCTTGGGTTTCAACATAGTGTTCGTGTTTGTGATTGATTTATTCCATCTTGCAATTATCTTGCTTCATGATCATAACATTTGGTATACAAATTAAAGAAATATTTGGCTAATTGAAGATTTTTTAACAAAACAACAAATTATATTTATTTTTTTTAAAAAAAAAATTGAAACACAGGTTATCTTTGTTTAACAATTAAATTTGATTAAAGATTCATGTTTAATATATTAAATTAAATGAGTTAGGTGTTTGGCACAAATAAAAGTCTTTATTCCAATATCAAACTAACTCGAGATTCAAGCCCATATGGACACCTATTAAACGGATCCAGATTCATGTGTAACAATATTTTTGTTCTCTAGTATCTCTCTTCTTTGACTCCATCAAGTGATCTTGTTGAGTCAATCAGATCAAACAAATAGCTGCCCAGTGTCACCTTGTCACCATATGTACGCGAGTTTAACCTTCAACTTATGAATTAATTGCCACCTTTCACCTATATACACGAGTTTAACCTTCAATTTTTGATTTAACTGGTGGATCTCTTCAAGAAGATATTGCGCTTTCAAAGGACCTATTTTACTTATAATAATGAGAAGTAAAAAGAATTAAACAATCATCTTTGCTGACCTCCTTCTTTGTCAATCTGCTTCGAGCATCAGTACTATTTGGTTATACAAATGATGACCGAACTAACTACAATCTGCGATATTGATGCAGGACTATTGAATGACATATTGACATAAACAAAACTACATTAAGCCTTCGTCTGGTGCAGCTTCTTTCAATTAATCTATATAGATTTTACTGTAGATGATCAATATAAAATTGAAAACACTCAGTGTCTACCTTTTGACTACCTTCATTTGAAGAAGATTATATACTTAATGGTCTCTATCTCATTTATTTCCCTTCTTCACTTTTATTCGATATGGACGAAGAAAAAGGGCATATGGACTTTTAAAAGGTAAGCACAGGTTCATCTTGAATTGAATAGTTCAACATTATATTTAACAATATAGAATCATTTGATGGACCCAAAAATTGATTTTTGGTGAAAGTAGTGCGCCCAGATAGGGCTATATACAATCCTAACAACCGTGTTCACTAAAATCCTTAACCATATATTTCGCAAATAAATAATAAAGAGTGAACAAAAGATCGTTTTCATGAGGACTGCATATTCAATTAGATTTTGATTAATATTAACTTTATATACTGAATAGCACAATTATGTTAAGTTTGGTAATCGCTATTGAAATCCCATAACTAACTAAATATAAAGCTTTTTAAACTAAACTATGAAATGTTTATGAAAACCAATTAATCAAAACCACAAGGATCTCAAATCCCCCTACATTTTTTTTTTAAACTTTAATATCCGTCGAAGAAATTAACAATAATTAATATGATGATTAATATTGGTATTTTATTGAATAATATCTCTTGATCAATATTAAAATTATCCTCCCATGTAATCATACAATATAAGGATCTAAATATATGAAAATGAACTCAGTCTCAAGAACATTGACAATGAGATCATGCAAAACACATCAATACATCTCTATTTACTATTGAATTCTACAATGTTGTTACTTCATGCTACAACAAAATAGAAATCACAAATCTATTCAATTATATATCAAGTAATTGAAAATATTAACAATCTAACAACCATTCAAGTCAAACAAGTATTTAACATTAAAGTCTTAGAGTTAATACTAAAACACATCAAAATATAGTGTCCATCTAGACAAATAGCCGAGCATAATGAGATTACACAAACATGATTTGGAATAACAATACATCACCCGTATTTAGTTAGAATTTATTTGTTCTATATGCTATGTGTTTACTCAAGTCTTTTGCAAGCCATTTACATGTGAATGGTGGGAAATCATTAATTGAGCGCAATTCTTATTCTATAAAGTAAAATCTATTTCTACTTAAAGTCTACTCTTTGGAACGAACTTTAATTCAATTTCTAGCAATACATGGTTCCCTACTTTACACACAACTCTATATAGGCTAATTCATAATTGCCTATATATATAAATTACTAAATCGCTTCCCAATGTATGTTCTGGGTTCAGTTAGATAATGAAGATCTGATCTTGGATTATGTTTCACGAAAGTTCCGGTGTAGTTTTATATGGACACTACCAGGAGATAGAGTGAAAATTGAAGTAAGTCGTTATGATTCAACCAGAGGATGTATAATTTATCGACCATTTCTGCATTATATATTTTACTTCTATAACTCTCTCTTCTAAATTTTTATATGTTTTCGTTTTAAATTTACACACAGATTAATGCTCTCGATCATTTAATTCAATATATCAATTTTCTTTTGTTATTTTGTATGAATGAATTTGCACATATCAAAAACAAACTTGTTTGTCTGTATTATATGCACTCCGACAGTGAAGAATACTTGGGAATCAGAAAAGGCTTATGCCTTTTAATTTCTATAGTTATGTCATTTTATTTAATTAGGGAAGAAATGATGTTTCGTTCAAATAGGGCTATTTTTTAGTATTGAAACCAATAAAACGAGATTGAAACTCCGGCAAAACAAAATTGGCTTCCTTGATACATCTTTCGGATGGAGAATGGAATCAATTTGAGAACTTTTGAAGAGACGACACTAAGAAATTTGTGGAGGAGATGGCGTCAACATTTTGGTTTGATTATGGTAAATCTGAGATTTAGTTGAAGATTTACATAACAATGATATTAACATTAAAAAAGGTTGAATCCCAACCTTGAGGGCCCTATCGCCCCGCCCCTAGAGAATTGTGAGAGAGGTAAATCGTGGGATGTACCACAACAGGTCAGGGAACAAGTGCTTGCCCGTACACTGGTGCCCACAAAGAGTCAAATTCCATATCTCAAAAATCAAACCCTCACACTACGGCTATCAGTAAGGTTGAGACTTCCTCACTCTTATTATTTGCACCACTGGATTATGTCTCGGGGGGCTGATATTAACATTTATACTACACCGTGTTCAGAAAAACATAATTATATAGTTTTCTTCTAGGATCACTTTAGTATAATATTGGTAAATATGTAACTTAAACAAGATATCTTTACCAGCTGCATCACAAAGTATGATGTTTTGTCCAAAATTCTTTTTGTTCGTGATTTTGTAAGTGTACGGATCGTGGCAAATAAGAAAGTGGATTTTTTTTTCAACTCCAATCTAAATTGATGTGGTAAAAACTTAACAAATCAAGTGTTTATGTTTAAATTATGCCGATTTAAACTAAATTAATCTAACTAACTTAATTTGTGGATAACTCTTGGGATTAAGTGATTAGGAATTTAGATTTCAGTTAGGGTCTGTCTGATTACAAAAAAGGAATTTGGGTGGAAAGAAAACGAATTCCAGTGAATTGAATTGTCTAGAAATTATTTTGCTGGGAATTGTCAATTATTGTGCTTGATTGATATAATTTTCCACGTGAAAAATGTTGAAATAAAAGTATTTTTTGGTATTCGTTTGACTTTATTTTACATGAAAATTGTCAATTAAAGGAATAAAATTTACTGGTATTGGGGATGAAATTTGTTTCCATTGCCAAAAAAAGACAAGAAAATTATCTATCTTTTAATGTTCGTTTGACTTTGTTTTATATGGAAATTGTCAATTAAAGGATTTTTTTTTTTTTTTTTACAATTAGAGATAGATTTTGTTTTTATTGCAAAAAAAAAAAAAAAAAAAAAATTGAAAAAAAGGCACACAGTAGCCTAGAAAATCAATTCCCACCATATTTTTCAAGGAAAAAATGGAAAATGTCTAGGTGGCAAGAAAAGTGGGAAAATCAATTCCATGGAAAAAAATGCTATCAAACAGTCAAAAAGTGGAAGTTGGAATTTGAATTCCATTTTCCATGGAAAATAATTGGCTGTCAAACATGACCTTAGTTTATTCAATATTCAACTAATCCAAATTCATTCAGCCCCTTATGTATTAACAATCGAATTAACCAATTTTATGTAGTAGTCTCTCTCGAATAAAACTAACCTTTTTCACATGCTCGAATTGACACGACTCGTCCCGAATCACTTTAGTGGACCCGAAACGTGGCGTACGCCGATGATAGGTGCTGACTAGATGTCAAATCCATCACCAATGCTCACTATGAGTCACTTCAAGATATGCAATAAAATCAAACGTTTATAAAAATATAGTGCAATGGGCCCAAAACTTTATTTCGTGTTTAATCAAATTGACTCGTATCTTTCAACATGTCGGGTGACTCTAACTTTGAAATCACCAGGCTCTCAAGCTATCAAGGACCAATATTACTTATAAAAATAATTTTGAAAAAATATGAGTTGATAGCTCAGTGAGTGAAAGATTTCAAAAATAATCATACTTTCTCATTTAAATATTTTTATCAAACGTCAAGTTCATATCATTAAATACTTCACATAATAGTTTCATACAATTATAGACAAAAAGTGAGACATTCTCATAACACTGTATATATCATCTCATAATCACGATATAGTCATCAACTCATATCTATACCACCATCTCATCACATCACATGTGATCCACAAAACATGTACCCTCTGACTAAAATCTGTAATCTGCCCATCGGGCTAAGCACTTTAGCCACGAGCCTTTGGTCCCCTCTGTGAACGAAAGCGGGTCTCATGACCTTTGGTAATCAATTCTAGAATACGGTCAAAGCCCCTCAGTGAACTATATGTACACGATCATGACCCCTTCATTCCCGGTCGACTCCTCAGTATAGTATAGAACACGGCTAAAGCCCCTTAGTGAATTATAGGAAATATATAATCACGGGTACTTTTCTGGTCGACCTCAAAATCACATCTCATATTCCAATTCACAATGTACCGTATACAATTTTTGAAATCCCACATGTATTATAATAAAAGATATTTCCATAATAATAATATAATTCGAATATATAATTGCACATACTTGATAATGTACTTAATTCATAAATACTTTAAAAATATTTATATTTTTCCACTCGCAGAACTATGTTTGTAAAATCAACTCAGTTGATAAGTTGTCTTGATGTTCGTATTGCCGCCTGATATATGATATAATTTTTAAATTAACAATTAATTATTTTAAGTAATTTTAATAATTAAATAGGCAATATCCAAATTTAATCATTTCACGTTTAAGCGATTTCTAAAATCTCTTTATATATTACACGAATTATTATATATCTTTACGTATATTCATATACATGTAAAAGCATTCGCAACCTATAAAAGTATCTCCCAATCTCTTATAACACCTACATCATTTATTGCACGAGCTAGGATCATACATTATCTCTCGGTTTTCACACTATTCCTAAATCAATCAATTGATGATCAAGCAATTATTGCATTAAATACACAACAAATTATTAACACATAATTAAGTTGCATGAAATTTTTGGAATTAAATAAAAATTGAACCTAAGCTACATCAATCATCCTAACAAGCAATTATATAGCCAATCATAATTGAGAAAATAAATAATAAAAAGTTGAAAAATATCACCCGAATCAATACAAAGAAAATAATCCTAGTGGTTGTGGATCCTTCGCACCCAATTCTGAACAATGGATCACCAATCTCCTTTTTCCAAACTTGTATATCTCATGGTCATTAAGTTCTTCAACCTTCAAATCCCAGTTTTAGATGCAAATCTTGAAGATTCACTATATTTGGATGTGTAATTATGACTCAAGCTTGTATTTCCAGCCTACTTCAATCATGGAATAAAAGTCTCTATTTATATACCTAAATTAAGTCTAAAATAGAGTTTCAAAAATATCGGGAACCATAATTTAAGTCCAAGTGGAATTAAACTCTCTTTCTGCGATAGGGTCCTTGTTTCTTTTTTCATTTTTATTTCAGATTTAGCACTTAAATTTTGCAACGAGGTCCTTCAACTTTCAAACGTAACTTCTTGGTCCTCAACTTTCAAACGTAACTTCTTGATCTACAAATTTCAAAATGTGCCCAATTTTAATCCTTTTATTTTCTTTTTCAATTATTGTCTCTTTTCGTCTATTCTTGTTCAATCTTGGGGTTTTTCCTAAAATAATTAAAAAATACACTATCGTTAAGTATTTAATTTAAAAAATTACTCTCAAAAGTAATGTCTTAAAATTCTCTTTCCTTCACAAAGTATGAAGTTTTGTAAAAAATAATTTTTTTGGCATCTTGTTTACGTTAATTGCCAATATGCACCAAAAAATATGTACCCTTAGTTGGTTTTTATATATGGTTCCTAGATCTTGTCTCTTTCTTTCCAGGCATGTCAATGCTGATTTTCATTCGAACAATTGTACCAATATGCCTTTTTTTTGGCTGATACTAATAAGAAGAAGGGGTAAATGGTAAGATTGCTACCGATAAGTGTGTTTTTACACACTTATTTGATAAGTAAAATATGACTAAATTGTGTTAATTATAGTTGGAATGTGGTTTAAATCTATGTAATTTTGTTTTGTAGGGTATATTGATGGATGTTGAGGAATTCAAAAGAAAAGACACGAAAAAGGACCAAAATGAAATAAAACAAAAGTTTAGGGACCAAGGTGCAAATACCCAAAAGATGACTTGAAAGAAGAATCAAGGGATTAATTGAGCTAAGTACCAGTTGGGGGCTAATATTGGTTGATGGAATGAAAAGAACCAAGAAATGAGGCCAAAATGGAAGATTATAATTTTGGGGGACTAAAATGGCCTAAATTGGAAGATTACTCTACTATGCGGTCGCATAGTCGAGAACTCCATGCGATCGCATAGACCATGGCAGGGAATTCCAAGGCTGAAATTGAATTAACTATGCAGTTGCATAGCTTTGTGCTATGCGGTTGCATAGATGTTTTCTGGGGATCGATCCTGTAGTTTCATATTTTCGACATAACTCTTTTGGAACTCGATTGGGACGGGATATAAAAACCTAGAGCCGTCATATTTAGAGAGAGAACGCATTGGGAGGTAAGAAAATACATCTTGGAGCAAATTTGAAGCGACAACAACGAAGGATTTCAAGAAGATTGATGGAATTTCACACAATAATTTAATCCGGTGATGTTGATTCTTCCAATTATAATGTATTATGTAATTTTATACATGTTAGGCTAAATATTTTTGTACTAGGGGATTGATGAACCCTGTGATGTGATATTTAATTCTTTGTTTTATGATTTTGATGTTATAACACGTTAAGATTATTTTGAATGATTTATATTCACTTATTTTCTCCACAATTATTGTTCATGTGATTTGTGTGAGTTTGGTGACTTGTTCTTGTATTCGAGAGAAGTGGAATAGGTTCGACATGATATAAACCATCATAGGGTCCGATAAATGATGGAAATATACCACTATGTCTTACGTAAATCTTTAAATGCTTACAAAACTACATGCATTCTTGTATTTTTGCATTTGTCATTGAAATATAGACTAGTGGTACATGAGAATAGGTTTAACATTACTCGAGAGAGGGTGTTGGATAGATTAAGAAGTATTGATTTTTCAAAATTTCACTGTGTAGTCAAATAGTGAGATTAGGATAAAATTGAACATTGCTTGGGAATTCGTGATTCTAATGCGTTTAATTCTCAATGAATACAATCAAATTGCTTTCCAACCATCAAATTGCATTTTAATTCATTTAAAAACAGCGTTTTGCATGTTTAGTTCATTCAAATATCACATTTGCATAATTAGGGTTTTCTCCAAATTAGGGTTTTCTTTAGGTCAAGAATTCATTTTGGATAATTTAATTTCGGTAAAGACCACGATAGGTAAAACTGAACTACTCAATCTCTATGGGACGACATTCGGACTCACTTTATTAATTGTTGTGATCCGTACACCTGCGGTGGTTTAAATCGAAATAAACAATTTCGTGAATAGCTACCAAGATGTCAACTTAGTTGGGATGTCTTGATGCACCTTCTGAGTCCATACAAAACACATTTACATGATATAGATTTTTTAGACATTATATTACCATTGGTTTCACCACAAAATCACCCACACAAATACTCCTCTTCTCTTGTGCTCACAAACACAAACTCTGGTATTCAAACCAATAAACTCTAGTAAGAATGGGATCCAATTTGAGAACTTTTGAAGAGATGGGGCTGAGAAATTTGTGGATATGGCGGCAGCATTTTGGTTTGATTAAGGTAACTCTGAGATTTGGTTGAAGATTTGCATAACGATGTGATATTAGCATTTATACTATGCTGTGTTTATATAGATACTCACTTTTAGTATAATACTAATAAATATTTAGCTTAAACAAGATACTTTTAACAGCTCCTTCACAATCACAAAGTATGAAGTTTCGTGTAGAATCTTTTTTTTTTACTGGTATTTTGTTTACATTAATTGCCAATATTCACCAAAAAATACGTACGCTTAATTGGTTTTTGCAAATGTTTCCTAGATTTCGTTATTTCTTTCCCTGGCATGTCGGGTCTGATTTTTATTCAAACAATTGTACTGGTATAATTTTTTGTTGTTACTAATAAGGGAAAGTTGTAAATGGTAAGCATGCTACCGAGGTGCCAACTTAGTTGGGATGTCTTAGTACACCTTTTGATCCCGTTCACAAACAGATTTACATGAAATAATTTGTATTAGACATCATATCACCATTGGTTTCATCACAATATCACCCACACAATACTCTTTTTCTCTTGCTCTCACAAACACACACTTTCCGCACACAAAAAAAAGGCTTTGGATTCAAATGGTTTGAACGCTAGAGTTGGCAATTGACTATCCAAAAATTGTACTTTGTATGAAGGCACATGGTCATTTCTTCATTATCATTTTTTTCTTCTACAACTTTTATTTTTTTATTTATTTTTTGAAGATTTACACACAGATTAATGCTCTTGATCATTTAATTCAATATATCAATTTTCTTTTGTTATTTTGTATGAATGAATCTGCAGATATTAAAAACAAACTTGTTTGTCTGCATTATATTCAGTCCGACAATGAAGAATACTTGGGTATAAGAACAGGCTTAAGCTTTTTAATTAATATATTTAGGTCATTTTATTTAATTAAGGAAGAAATGATGTTTTATTCAATTAAGGTTATTTTTTAGTATTGAGACCAATAAAGTGAGACAGAAACTCCGGTAAAGCAAAATTGGCATTCTTGATACATCTGTCGGATGGAGAATGGGATCCAATTTGAGAACTTTTGAGGAGGTGGCGCTGAGAAATTTATGGAGGAGATGGTGGCAGCATTTTGATTTTATTATGGAAAATCTGGTATTTAGTTGAAGATGTACATAATGATGATATTAGCATTTATAATCACCGCGTTAAGAGAAATAATTTATATATTTTTCTACTAGAATCACATTTAGTATAATACCAGTAAATATGTAGCTTAAACAAGATACTTTTACTAGCTCCTTCTCAAAGTATGAAGTTTCGTACGAAAATACTTTCTTGGTATCTTGTTTACATTAATAGTCATTATGCATGGTTTTTATACATGGTTCCTAGATCCTAGCCATTTTCTCTTTGTATCATTTTGCTTTCGATATGGCAGTTTTGAGATGAAGTATACTATCTAGTTTGACGTGCCACAAAATACAAAGTCTATTGATGGCATATTGCAACGAGAAAAATAGGAGTACGGAGTTGTGAGAATCGTGTATGATGGAAAAAAACTTGCTGCTAAGAGAACCCAAGTGAGGTAAATTTCTTTACATGACCATCTTGTTTTCCATCATCTAATACTAGTTCATAGCTCCTCTATAGGTTTCTTTAACATGGCTATATTTTGAGGCTATTTGTCTTCATAACTCTTCTGATGGGTTTTTCTAATACAATATTTGAGAAATTGTCAACTAGTTATCGTTATGAAATTTATTCCGTTGAGAAACCCGGTATTGTTCGAAAATTTTCATTTTGAGAAGTACTATATGCCTTTTGCTATAACTAGAAATACCACAAATTATATTTCCTAGAATTTTCTTAATCCTTGATTTTTTTATAAAGGAATGATATATCACAAAGATTGAATGGAAGATGAAGATTGCATTAATGTCTTTATGCAGCAGCCTGGAGGTGGCTATTTGGCATATCCTCACTCGAGTAGGTTTGAGAGTCAGGAAAGCTAGTAGCGTTTGGAAATACTTTGAATCAACATATTTTGTGTGTTTTGGAGGATAAATAAATAAATTTTCCTGCACGTTGTATTTGTACTAGTGGATTGGTTTTCGATATATAATATTTTGTACGTTAGATTAGATTTTATTTTTCGTCCATTTTTTGTTTCACAGTATACATGGAGAAAGTTTCGCTGATATATTTACAACATAATTTTTGACATATGAGTAGCCTAAGTTAAAAGAATTGAGAGGAATTCATGAGCATCACTCGTGGCCGTCCAGGTTTCATTAGTCATGCTACTTGTACGATCGTTTCTTATAATATTGGTTGACAATCATATTTGTCAACATCAATTCATCCATTTTAATAACTGTTTTTAAAATTAATGGACCAGATTATGACAACATCAACGTTGTCATTCATTATTGTCAACAACAATTGTACAAGTAGAATAATTCTTCATTTATTGATAGGTCCAGTTCAGGGGTCCCATTTTCCTATATTTAATTAAACCTATCATTTAGTGGTTGTTTTCCTTTTAGACATCATGTCATTAGTTTATGACATTAAATCACCCTTTCTACAATCTTGATCCCTTTCTCTCACAAACACACTTTCCTCCCACCCAAAAATGGCTGTCAATTCAAATGGCAAGCGACCTCTAGAGATGCCGATTGATCATCCAAAAATCAAATTTTGTATCAAGACACAGGTTCAATTCATCATTATAAATTTTCCTCTATAACTCCTGTTTGTTTGATTTACAAAAATAAAAGCTCTTCATTTCATTTAATATTTAGTTTTTATTTCCATTTTTTGCTTTATGTACGAATAAATTGACAAATATTTAAACAAGCACTTGTTTAACTGTATATGCATTCTGACAGCGAAGAATACTTGGGGATTGGAACATTTAAAGTTTTTAATTAGGGCATAAATGATGTTTAATTAAATTAGGGCTGAATTTAAATATTCTTTGGAGTCTAGGAATCTAGGTGCATTTTCAATTTTACGTATTCATTAGCCTATGAATCCATGAAGCACGGACATGCTTATGAAGCCAGCATATCGGTGTGTGACATGCACGGAACAAGAGTCCTAGGCAAGCAACAAGTTGCCCGTTGTCCATTTTTTTTTTTCCATATTTTTTAGACCTGACACGACACCGACATCGACCATGTTTTGACACTTATATAGCATCTCAGCAAGGATATTTTTGAAGTATTCAAACCAATAAAAAGAGAGAAAAACTTAGGTAAAACAAAATTGCATTCTTGATACAGTGTGAGATGGCACATAGGGTTGATCTGGAAAATCAACAAATGTGAAAATGAAACCCTAAAGAGGCTGTAAAGATGCAGATGTATTCTGATTGTCTCTACAGACTACACCCACACCCACATTTTCATTGACCTCACCATGTTACCCTCATCCTTTCTTGCAAATGAATGCCCACATTTTTTACTAAATAAACTGACCAATTTGCCATAATTTCTTTATTACAATGAAGGCTGACATTTCATTGTTCTTCCTCCTAAAATTCTCTTTTTACTATAAAAATAAAATAAAACTCACAATAAAAAGATTTAATATGATGTTATTTAATGTGTCCGTTGCCGGTCGCAGCCCAGATTTTTTGAATGTGTACGTGTCATTTGGGATATGACATGCATTTCCATGTCGGTGCTTCAAACTTTCCTATTGAATAGCTGCAAACCAGGGATGGACCCACTAAGGGATGAGTGGGGTTGGCCGCCCCACTGAATTTTAGAAAACCTTCAATTCGATCTTGTTAAATTTAAAATTTCAGAATTTTTTGGTTTTTTTCAAAATTTATTTTAGCCAATTTTCGGTCAAACCCCCACTTAGCGGCGGATCTAGCACCCGGCGAGCACCCGCGACCGCTCGTGCTGGATCCCCCGATATTAATTTTTTTTTTTTGGATATATATCTGGTAATCCCATTTATTTTAAGTTAACTCCTGTAGCTCAGACGTAAGTGTTACATTTTGTAAGCAGGAGGTCAAGTGTTCGACTCTTTACAAGAACAATTTTTAATTTAATTATTTTAGTTTAATATTTTTTGTCATTTTGATTAAAACCAATTACAATGGGAAAAGACTCGAACTGTGATCTCCATTGGAAATGACAAAAGTTTGACCACTATGGCAATTTGTGTGAGCTATTGACAAGTGTAACATAAATTTGGATAGATTCGAATAGGTAGTGAGATTTATGCAGCGGGAAAGATTCGAACCGCTCTCCTCCATAGAATTTTAAAAATGCCTTACCACTTTGGCATTTGATGAATGACATAATCAAATATAATGGTAATATAATAATAGATATATTTGATTTTTATTGCCACCAATGTTGTGGACAATTAACGACCGCCCGTGCTCATTCGAGCTCCTAAATTCGCCCCTGCCCCCACTAAAGAATAATTTTGGATCCGCCCTTGCCGCAAGCAGTATCTTGTCTGTTCCATTTGTTGATAAAAATAATATAATAGCCGTGAGAGATTTTTTTTCCCCAATTTTTAATCCAAATTTTTCTTTGTTAGAATGGATGATTTTGTTGATCAAGAATCAATTCTAGGCATTCTTTGTGAATCTTCCAGTTTCGATTTCCTAAATTCGTGAGTATCTTTTAAAATCAGAGCATTTGTAGATTCATTCTGCATTTTTGAATATTTCCATCTTGGTGCTGCATAAGTAGCTTGCAGTTGTTGTGCGAGGAGGTAGTATTGAGTCACCTGACTGAATGAGTATTAGAATAGTCCAATGGTTGATTTCAGAATAAATTCATCAGCTTTTCAGATGGGGCCTTACTGTGACAAATTATATTTTTATATTGTTATATGCATGTAATTTGAGAGTCTCATGGCTCATGAACATGTAGATATATATGTTTCAACGGATAACTTTCTTCAACTTTTTGAGTTTTAGGCTAAAATTTTGAACTACTGAAAAACAGAGTTGAAGTGCTTTCTCAACTCGAAGTTGTTAAAAGATTTGCTTAATGGAAGTAATTTCTAGAGTTTGTCTGAGAGGTCTTGTAAAAAGTTCATTGCAGAAAATCTGGGATATCCTTGAAAATTTATTTAAAGATGATATTAGCATTTATATTACCCTGCTTTAAAAGAAACGAATTTAAATATTATTCTAATGGATTAACTTTTAATAAAATATTGATAAATATGTAGCTTATATCAAATACTTTTACTAGCTCCTTTATAAAGTACACGTTTTGTGTAGAACACTTATTTATATCTTGTTTACATTAATTGTCAATATACACCAAAAAGTATGTATGCTCACTATGTTTGTGTAAATGGTCACTGGACCCTAGCCAATTTCTCTTTGCATCGTTTTGCTTTTGGTATGGTAGGATGGAGATGAGGTCTACTATAGAGTTAGACGTGACCGTAAAATACATAGTTTATTGATGGCATATTGCAAAGAAAAGAATTTTGAGTATGAAGTTATGAGGTTCGTATATGATGGGAGAAGACTTGATGTCAAGAAAACCCCAGACGAGGTAAATTCCCTTTCATCACCATCCAATTTATTTATTTATTTATTTTTCTGTCATCTTCAAATCATTTACCTCAATAGGTTTCTTTAACACAGATTATAATTTGTAGTTATTTATCTACATGACTCTCGTGACGGGTTTCTTTAATATAATATTGTGAGAAAATATTTTCTACTAGTTACCAACTTACCATAATGAGATTTGTACTGTCAAGAAATCCACACTTTTTTTTTTTTTTTCGAAAATTTTCATTTTGTATCCCAAAGAAAAGTACTATATGCCTTTCGCTTGGCTAGAAATTATATTTCCTCGAATATTCTTGCAAAGTAAATTTGTCTGGAATGGCATATCTAATGTTGTTTAACTGATTGATCACAAAGATTGGAATGGAAGATGAAGACAGCATTGATGCATTTACGCATGGGTCTGGAGGTGGCTACTTGACAATGACACTGGGGCAGGATTGAGAGGCAGGAAAGGTAGTAGCATTTGAAAATACTTTGAATCAACACAGTTTCTGTGTTTGAGGATAAATAAATAAATAAATTTTCTCCGCGCACTTTGTTTGTACTAGACTGGTGGATTGATGTTCTATAATTAATATATGCAAGTTAGAGTGGAACTTTTATTTTTCTCAAATATTTCTTTATTTTTGGTTTCACAGTGGTACATGTGGACGAAGTTTCACTTATTTATTTACAACATAGCTTTGGACATATGGGTACTCCAGTGGTTAAAAGAATTTGAAGGAATTCTTCGCCACACCGCTTTTGCGGGTCCATGTTTCTTTAAATGATATGTCCAGTTCTTGGACCACTTTCCTTTAATTGATCCTATTATTTAGTGTTTGTTTAATTTTGATTTTTTTAAGAAATGTGTGATTAAAAGTAGGAAAAAATTGATCCACATGTTGCGAATGACCAGTATTGAAAACCAACAATGCAACATAGCATTATTCAAATTTCGTGCGCATTCCACATGCATGAACAAAGGTAACTTTAAATTTCCAAAGAATAACCAACTTCATTAAGGATGCAACGTTGCTGCATGAGCTGTTACGTCTTGTGAATATGCCAATTCAAGATAGTACCACATCCTCGTGCGCCCCCCTCCCCCCAAAAAAGAAAAACAAAGAGTGCACAATTTTATCAGTTTGAAAGAATCCTCACGCCATCTAACATGGCATTCTATATGCAATTTATGAGAGGCTACTTGAAAATAGGTTGATAACATGTTGAAAAGCACATGAGTTGTGAAATATGTGGCTGAATCTGCTAGAGATGTTCAATAATCCCTGTTAGTACCACATGAAGCTGGAACCCATTAAGTGTGCCCTTTGTAGTGAGCTTAGGAAATTCTAGTGGACAAATAGAGTTAAACATAAATGAGAGAGGAATTCTACCCCAGAAAAAAGCTGTTAATGCATTGATGAATTGCTTAGTGTTGAAGAAATACAAATGCTATTACTATGGGAAAGATATTCAATGCATGTATGTGACATTGAATTTGACAAGACTTTGTCCAATAAATGAAGAAATTTATTTAAAGACGTCCTTGAAAGATCTTCATAAAATTTAGCAAAACATTTTTCTTCTTTTCAGAAGGGACCCGTAGTGCTGTACAATATCATTAGAAATCAAAATAAGATCACATTGTTATCATATGGCGCAAGCTGATGAGCATATTAAGGAAACGCTATGATGCATAGGAGCAAACAAATAACATTCTATTCTATTATCACAATATCCCTTTTATTGTTATCATC
The DNA here is from genome assembly GCF_002742605.1 of Olea europaea var. sylvestris. Taxonomy (NCBI): domain Eukaryota; kingdom Viridiplantae; phylum Streptophyta; class Magnoliopsida; order Lamiales; family Oleaceae; genus Olea; species Olea europaea. The sequence goes on from NW_019265404.1 coordinate 287,582, forward strand.
AACTCTTTTAAAGTCCCTTCAGCCTGGACAATAGTTTTTAGGGGATTTCACCTTAGTAAAGAGTGGGATTTCACGTTGCCTCTAAGAATGTATAGCTGGACATTAGGGTGTAGCATTATTTGAAGAAATTTCTGGATTTTTGAAGCTTAATTGATAGCATTATCTGATTTCTTGGGTTGCCGGATTAATTAATTTGAACTGGGTCCCCATCTGGATGGGTTTCATTCAAATAGGCTTATAAGCACTTCGACCCTCAGGGCCACCCAATTTGAGGGGGTAAGTGGATTTGGACAAAGTTCATTTCACCTTCTCACCCAATCCTGTTGTGGAGAATACTCGTCTAAAAGGCAAAGGTCACACAATATTAAATTGAGAAGCAAGATAACCAAAACGGCCTAAAGTAAAACAGTGCAGAGAATTAAACATTCGCGACAAGATTTCTTTCGGCCTAAGCCCCGGAGGTTCGACGACCGCTTCAAACGCCTACATCCCCCGTTGAGCATCCAACAAGTTGAATTAGGCTCGATTGTACTAAAATAGCCAAAAATTGGCAACAAAGGGTCACAAATAGTCAACAAATACAGGGAGATAAATCAAAGACACTTATCTCTCAAGATCGACCCAACACTTTCGAAGAATCACAAAGAATCTTCACTGCATCTCTGTCAGAACATCACAACTCAAGAGAACATAGGATTTTACAGATAATCACTTAGAATATCTAACTAGATCACTAAGATTTACACGTCTAAGGCCTCAAATAAGAGATTTGAGCCAAATAATCAAAACTAATGAAACCCTAACTAGACGAGAGGTTTTTCTCTCACAAGACTCAAGAGTCAGATGCGTTAATTGAGAGAAAGGCATGCCAAGTAAAACGACACCAATAATAGAAGGTTCCAAATCCAATCAAACAGTCCAGGTCAAGCCATGTGTCTCCATTCAGTTGAAAGTGTCAATTTAATAAAGTTGCAATTTCATAAAACACGACTTTTCGGTATCAAAAAGTTCTGGAAGCATATAACCACAGTTCGAGTCTCACACTACGGGTTGGACCAAAAGATAGGTTGTGCTTACTAGAGTGTATTTAGTCTCTTGATGGCAGCTTTGTCAGAAAACTATAGAAAATTCTAAGCATTTATTTCTTCATTGTGAATTTGGGGAAGGAGCGTGGTAAATTTTGGCAGACATCTTCGGAAGCCCAGTTGATACATCACAGTCGGTAGAGTGTTTGATAAGTAAGCTTGAAATCGTGCTTGTAGCACTCAATTACTTGGTATTTTGTGCGCTATGGTAGAAACACTTTCAAGATCCTTCGGATAGCCAACACTCAGGCCATTCTTAGTAGAACTTAATACCTGTAGGGCGTTTCTTGCATTTCATTAAGATAGTAGGGAAGGAAGCCAATGAACTGGCTAGGGTATGTTGAGTAGTAAACTTGATTTTTGGACTAAATAATCTGGGTTTAAGGATTTTGCTTATAGGCTCAAATCAATTAAAAGGCCCAACATGCCTAGCATTTCTAGAAACATTATCTAGAAAAATCTATATAGATCTCTAAGTAAGATATATGGTCTTATAAAGAATATCTAGAGAATTCTAGGAAAATATCTTTGTGTGGTCTAGGCGTCTCTAGAAAATGTGCGGACTAGAATCTTCATGTAAACACTATATAAAGGGGTAGTGTCCTCCATTTTGTAACAAGTCAAAAAGTGTGTAAAGTCTTGAAGTTGAGAAATACAAGTTTCCTTTTTCACTTCATTTTTCCTATTAGTGTTGTTCTCTTAAAAACCTTAGTCAATCCAAGTTAGTAAACCCATCTTTCCTCCAACAAACTGGTCTCAGAGCCCTAAGATTTTTGAGAAAAATGGCAAGTGGGATGATTCCTTTTCAAGTCCCCCAACTTAACAAGGATAATTACGACAATTGGAGCATAAGGATGAAAGTATTGCTCGGGTCGCAAGATGCATGAGAGATCTTAGAGAAAGGCTACATGGAACCACAAGACGAGGTTGCTCTATCCCAAGCACAAAGGGATAGTTTGAAGGATGCAATGAAAAAGGATAAGAAGACACTTACCCTCATCTATCAAGCCTTAGAAGAAGGCATGTTTGAGAAAGTAGCTTGTGCTACTACAAGTAAGAAAGCATGGGAGATCTTGCAAAACTCCCACAAAGGAGTTGAGAAGGTGAAAAATGTTCGACTTCAAACACTTCGAGGTGAGTTTGAAGCTTTACATAGAAAAGAATCGGAATCAATTTCTGATTACTTCTCTAGAGTATTGGCTATTGTGAATCAATTAAAGAGGAATGGAGAAAAGTTGAACGACACTAGAGTAATTGAGAAGATACTTAGGTCTTTAGATTCTAAATTTGACTACATAGTTGTATCCATTGAGGAATTTAAAGATCTAGATAGTATGAGTGTCGATCAACTCATGGGATCTTTACAAGCCCATGAGGAAAGACTAAGGTAGAAGGTGAAAGAAAAGCCATTAGAGCAAGCTCTTCAAACAAAGCTCACTTTGAATGAGGGTGAAGGAAGGTTCAACAGTAGAAGAAGCCAACGAGGAAGAGGACGAGGCCAAGATCGAGGAAGAATTGCATCCTACAAGGAAGAAAGAAGACAAAGTTTATTTTCCACCAGAGATCGTGGAAGAAGAAAAGGTACGAGGCACAATGAAGGACTAAGGTATGACAAATCTCAAATTAAATATTACAATTGTCAAAAACTTGGTCATTATGCTTCAGAATGTAGAAATATTACTAACCAAGTTGAGAAGAAAGCCAACTACGCTTGTCGGGAAAGTGAAGTAGATCTTGCACTACTGTTGGCTTACAAAGGTGAAGAGAGCAGAGAAAAGAATACTTGGTATTTGGATACAGGAGTAAGCAACCATATGTGTGGAAGAAAAAACATGTTTGTGGAGCTTGATGAATCAGTAAGCGGAAATATTACATTTGGAGATGAATCCAAGATCCCGGTGAAAGGAAAAGGTAAAATCTTGATCCGCTTGAAAAATGGTACGCATCAATTTATCTCAAATGTCTATTATGTGCCCAATATGAAGAATAACATTTTAAGTTTGGGACAACTCTTAGAGAAGGACTATGATATTCATTTGAAAGATCATAGTCTTTCAATAAGAGATCAAAGGGAAAATTTGATTGCCAAAGTCCCTATGACAAGAAATAGAATGTTTGCGTTAAACATTCAAAATGACGTTGCTAAATGCTTAAAAGCTTGTTTTAAAGATTTATCTTGACTTTGACACTTGAGATTTGGCATCTTAATTTTGGGGGCTTAAAGTTGTTGATGAAGTGCACAAGGGATTAGAGTTCATGGCAAAATGGAACCATCACAAGGTAAAAGTTGGCAAAAGGGACAAATGATTTCATGATGACTTTGAGTTTGCTCGTTTTTGACAAATCACTAGTCTAATTTGATTGGAGCCGAGCCAAGGAATAAAACTCAGGGCCTTCGGCCCTGACGCAAGACCAATTTCGAGCAAAATCCATCGTTTAGGCCCTCGTTTAATCGTTTTTGCTATTTATGGTAATTTTCATTTTTGCAATATCTCTTTCCATGAAATTCGGATCTAGATTCCGTTTGTTGGAGGATGATCCCGAAGATAAGTATTTTCCATTTTAGTAATTATCTCATATTTTCCATTTTTGGAAAAAAATATCTTTATTTTATTTTATTTTATTTTTCGGATTTTCCTAGGTTTTTTCTATTTAATCAGTTGTAAGCCCTTAGAGGCAGGGGTTCTGGAATTCAATAAAATCTTCCTTGAGAGTTTTCTCAATTTGTGATTGTTCGTCTTCCCTATAATATTTCCGCTACGTCAGTTGTTGAGTAAGAAGAAGATGGTGAAAGTGTTGCCTTCAATAAATCATGCGGATCAATTATGTGAAGGATGATTACTTGGAAAGCATTCGAGGAAAAGTTTTCCAAAAGAAGCTTCTACAAGAGCTAAGAAGCCGCTAGAACTTGTACACTTCGATGTTTGTGGGCCAATTAATCCAAGCTCTCTAGGTAAGAGCAATTCCTTTGTTCTTTTTATTGACGATTTTAGTAGAAAGACTTGGATCTATTTTCTCAAACAAAAATCGGAAGTTTTTGAAACTTTTAAGAAGTTTAAAGTTCTTGTTGAAAAAGAAAGCGGATCTAGTATAAAAGTGTTAAGACCGGATAGAGGATGAGAGTTCACCTCCAAAAAGTTTGAGAAATATTTTGAGGAGAATGGAATTTGTCGCCCATTGACGATTCCATACTCTCCACAACAAAAATGGAGTAGCCAAAAGAAAGAATATATCCATTCTTAATATGGCCCACTGCATGCTCAAAAGTAAGAGATTGCCCAAAGAAGTTTGGGCTGAAGCTGTTAATTACGCCGTGTATCTGTCTAATCGATTGCCTTCTAGAAGTGTGTGGAATAAGACACCACAAGAAACATGGAGTGCAAGAAAGCCCAACAGCTTTCACTTGCGAGTATTTAGGAGCATTGCATATGCTCATATACCAGATCAAAAGCGGTCCAAGTTAGATGACAAAAGTGAAAGGTATGTCTTTATCAGTTATGACTCTTGCTCTAAAGGCTACAAGTTGTATAATCTAAATAAGGAGAAGATCATCATAAGTAGAGATGTCGAGTTTGATAAAGAAGGAGCTTGGGATTGGGGTGTCCAAGAAGAAGACTATGACTTCTTACCATTCTTTGAGGAAGAAGAACAAGAGAATGGAGAGTAGCAAGAGTTTACCAATCCACCTCTATCGCCTACTCATGGAGATGCTTCCCCTTCATCTTCACAAGGAGAAAGCTCAAGTGAAAGGACACCACAGATGAGGGGCCTACAAGAGCTATATGAGGCAACAGAAAATCAAAATGATCTCACATATTTTTTGTCTTTTTTCCGATTGTGAGCTAATAGAGTATGAAGAAGCATCGCAAAATAAAAGATGGAAAGATGCCATAAATGAAGAGATTAAGACTATTGAGAAAAATGACACGTGGGAGTTGACAACTCTTCCCAAAGGAAAGAGAGCAATCGGAGTTAAGTGGGTGTACAAGGCAAAGAAGAACGCTAAAGGAGAAGTAGAAAGATACAAAGCAAGATTGGTTGCCAAAGGCTACTACCAACGGTCGGGAATCGATTATGAAGAGGTATTTGCTCTTGTTGCTCGTTTAGAAACCATAAGATTAATTATCTCTCTTGCAACGCAAAATAAGTGGAAGATATTTCAAATGGACGTGAAATCAGCTTTTCTAAATGGTTATCTCGAAGAAAAAATCTATGTGGAGAAACCAATGGGCTATAAAGTAAAAGGATATGAAGGTAAAGTCATGAATCTAAAGAAGGCTTTATATGGGTTGAAACATGCTCCAAGGGCATGGAATAGTAGAATTGACAAGTATTTTCTAGAAAATGACTTCACAAAATGCCCTCACGAGTATTCCCTTTATACAAAGGTAAATGAGAAAAGAGATATTTTGCTTGTTTGTTTGTATGTAGATGATCTTATATTCACTGGAAATAATCAAAGTATGATCACTGAGTTTAAGAAAGCCATGGCTCAAGAATTCGAGATGACGGATATCGGCCTTATGGCCTACTATTTTGGGATTGAGGTAAAGCAAATGGAGGATTGTATCTTCATCTCACAAGAAGGATATGCGAAAGAAATTCTAAAGAAATTCAATATGGAGGATTGCAAGCCTGTATGCACCCCCATCGAATGCGGAACCAAGTAGTCGAAGAATGATGAAGGTGAAAAAGTAAACCCAACACTTTTTAAGAGTCTTGTTGGAAGTCTAAGATACTTGACGTGCACAAGACCAGATATCCTTTTTGGAGTTGGGCTCATCAGTCGCTATATGGAGACACCTACCATGATCCATATGAAAACTGCAAAGAAAAGTCTTCGCCTTCGCTACATCAAAGGTACGCTTGATTATGGCTTAATCTATTCATCATCTAATGAATTCAAACTTGTTGGATATAGTGATAGCGATTGGGGTGGAGATAGTGATGATAGAAAAAGTACGACTGGATATGTGTTTTACTTGGGCGTCACAGCTTTCACTTGGAGCTCAAAGAAGCAATCGATCATAGCACTATCTACCTGTGAAGCTGAATATGTTGCAGCTACATCAAGTATCTGTCATGCGATTTGGCTTAGAAACTTGTTGAAGATGCTTGGAGTTTCACAAGAAGAACCAACTGAAATCCATGTTGATATCAAATCAGCATTGACATTGGCAAAGAACCCAATATTCCATGACAGAAGCAAGCACATTGATAGAAGATATCATTTCATAAGAGAAAGTATTGCAAAGAAAGAAGTGTAGCTGAAATATGTAACCTCCCAGGAGCATATCGCCGACATTCTCACTAAGCCACTCAAGCATGATGTGTTTCGCAAGTTAAGAACTCTACTTGGAGTAGCAAAATCAAGTCCAAGAACCATACAATTGAAATGGAACTACGATTACCAATAAATGCCCAAACATACTAAAGTAATAAAGCATAATCAATTATTAAAAAACTTCAACTATATCAGATATTAAGAATAAAGAAAGTTAATCTACGTTAAAGAAAAATACTCACCTACATGGTAGCATAGGACGATGGGGGATTGAAGACGGATATCGGCAGCGATAGAGGCGGAAGAAAATTTCTCACCTTCGTTCGCACAAAGCTGAGATTTTCACTATTTTCTCCCCACAATATCAAATATCAAAACACCGAAAGAGTGATAAATACTTAGGGTTAGAATCAACAAAATAAAGGACGAATACTGGCTTCGTGATGGATTGGAGGAGACTGGGTTTTCTCTCAGGGGGAAATGGAAAACGGGAATGGGAAGGGTCAGGGAAAAGCGAGGGATCTTATATTCGTTTTATAATTTCTACACTTTTTTAATTTAACTTTTGTATAGGGGTTGTGTTGGTCAGCTTCGGGTTGGGTTTAAGGGATAACCCATGACCCAACCCAACCAGACAGAAAATGGGAGAAATAAAACCGAACCCAACCCATTTCATTGCAAAATTCGACCCAAACTGCTTGGTTTGGGTCAGTTCGGTCGATTTGATCGGTTTTGCCCATCCCTTGAGAGATATTCAACTGAACATGACGAAATCCAACAGTATTATCTTTGAATTGCATGTGATATGAACAGTACGGAGAATATTCGTATACTATTCGACATGCTCCTTTAGAATAACATAAACGTACGACTACGCAAAGACGAAGTCCACACAAACTTTAAATCATGTAAATATTTCGCCAAAAATACCTTATTTCTTCACTCTATTTGCCCTTCCCCTGGTGTACGGAGTCTTTGTAGATACAGCAGGACGTCGGACGCGTGTCGATCGTCGCTTCTTTGTGGTGGGTGGGTCATTGCATTGCACGGGTATACTGGCCTCCCTCGGCATATTCATCGCACTGCCTACAAAACAATTCCACTTTAATTAGCACTTCATCCATTTGCATCACGAATTTGGATTAGGGTGACATGATGAGTTCTCCACCGCAATGTATTTATCATCCACCTCCGCTACACTACTAGCGGACGCAATAGGTTTGTCCAAGAGGTTCTCCGAACCATCGGAAGACACTTCGTTATCGGGACTGCTCTTTTCTGGTTCGAAATCCATGTCGCGTCCACCTAGTATGAAATTAACATGCGATGAAATATTAGTAACACTGTATACTTCAAACAGTCGAGAATACATACTAGTGCATGATGTCATAAGTAAGTAAATGATCTAAATATTATGCGTTACTCTAAGCAGTGAAATAGAAGTAATCCACCGTAGTGTACGTACCGTCCGCCTCTGCTACGCCAATAAGGAAGGCAACACCGTCGTCCTCACGTTTTCCCAAACCATCGGAAGCTACGTCGCCATCGTCACCGTTCAGTGCTGGTTCGGATTCGATGCGGCTCCACCTATGCATGAGTACCAACATACCCAATATTAGAAATCGCGTGTCGTTCAGGGTTTACAGTATACACACTTTCGAATGAGGTGAGACCTCAGTGCGAAATCAAATATTATGCGTTACTTAAGAGACGTACCGTTCCGCTCTTGCATTTCTTTGTCCATATCTTCGTCATGATCGATCGGCAACGGGGAGAAGCCTCTTCCATGCACTGCAAAACAACAATTGTAAAAACGTAAGGGGGTTACGTATTTGCTAGTATCAAATAGTAAAGAAGAGATGAAAATGTATCCATAGTAATTGATGCACATACCTTGCGGTTCCGCACATTTCGGGACAGGGTCGATCTCGCCTCCATTTTCGTCTAAGTCACAAATCCCATGTATACTCAATGTCAGCAAACATATGTAACATATAGTAGATAATAATTTAAATGCAGTACACATACCATGCACTGAAGTAGCTAAAACTGTGGGCTCGTTTGCCGCCTGAGCCGTAGGTGGAGTACTTCTAGAGGGAGCTGGGGGGACGAGGGTAGAAATGAAGTCCCCGACCTTCACAAATTCATCGGTCACATTCTGCATGATCTCAAGCTTCACTGTGCGCAGGCGAATTTCGATGAGCGTTCTTTGATCGAGCAATTAGTTCCTCCACCTCATCTCTCTTGAGGCTTGCACCAGAGGTTTGACCTTGTCGTACATGAGATGTGGAGGGTGCATGAATGGGAGAAGTACGTCTGTGCATGGGGGGAGAGGAATATGTCCAAGTCTGCGGTGTATGAGTGTGGTCATCCTCACTGTCCCCACTGTCCCCCTCGTCCGAGGCCTCTCCATTGCTCTCTCTACTCTTGTCACCTCCGGTCTCCTCACGGGCTCCCTCGTCCTAACTGTCGCCCGAGTCATCATCATCCTCGGAGCCTCCTCCACTGGAAACCATTGCCCACTCCCCTCTCGAGTTTCCAACATTCGCCCCACTGGGCAAAGGATCTGGGTCAAGCTGTGCAGGGATAATGTCCCTTGCAACCTCGTCCAACGCAGGTACAGTATGGTCTTCAAACGGCAGGAGGGTGGAGATACATGGTTGCCCAAGCTTAGCTTCGGTGAGACGAAGCGTCGCGGACACGTGCAGCTGCAACATAAAGGAATTGAGTGTCACCGAAAATGTAACGAGTAATGACACATGCAGATCGCGTGCATGAAACACAATCCAATACCTTAATGTTCTTGAAGAATGCATCATACGTCCGTTGCTGCGGCTGTTTGGTACACGTCCAACTCAGAAGCAGTGGGGATTGATGACCCAATCGCCGAGCAAACCTATCCCCAATTTCTGGCATTGCCTCGAATGCCCAGATCTGTTACAGCAGATAGTAACTGTGAGTTGAACATTAAAGGAACTAATGCACAATACATTTCTGATGAAATAATGAATACGTTGTACAAAATTTGTGTGCAGTACCTGCATGGCAATGGGGAGGCCGTGAACTGTATAAGTAACTGCCTTCTCCTTCTTATTTGTGGCATCTACAAATTTTTGTCCCAGTCTGCGTCGAAAGTCCCTTATTTGACGAATGTACGATACTCTACCCCAAGGGTATGAATAGAACATGTCCAGATCGTCTACGATCGACATCGTGGGAAGTTCAATACCGGCATGGCTATCCGGAGCATTGAACACTCTTTCGATGATTAGAGCAAGCCCGAGCTTTTACCGATCTGCTCGGGGCGTCGACGGTCGGAGAAATGCCTTCTCAAGTTCGCCACACGAAATCCCGTCCGTTGATTTGAAGTATTTATCCTTCAACCTCTTCTTTTGTAGAACTCGGTCCATCGCGACGTCATCTGGAAGAGGACCACACATTAAAATCGTGACGAGAGCATACTCTTGCAGGCCAAACTTGGCTAAGTGGCCTTGCACTTTAAACCATATTTCGCTGGCCTTTTCAGTTCGTATGCAGCGAAAAACGAGCTGCTGGATTAGTTGGGTTGAGAATTGGAGATCTCGAACCTCGAATAAGAACCCTAGGCATGAGTTACGGAAGTCCGTACGCTGTTGGTCATCGAAATGCTCCAGGACTATCTTCACGTACCATAGATTGCTTCGTTGTGAGATGTGGGCCCTCAGCTGTGCATTCTTTGGAACCAGATATTCAAAATCCATGCACCCTCCTGCAGTTTAACATAAATTTAATACATCAGATGGTAGTATTTGAAGACACACGACACGTCGGGACGAAAATAATAGAATCACATTTCAACGAACAAGGTGCAATGACTAATCAATCAACTAATGTCCGGATCATAGCATTGCAATTATGTTAATGCAAAAGCAAAAGCACACATGCAATGTTGGCACCACTAAACAAATCGTGAGATCATACGTTTGAGTAATAGTAATGCGAAACACACGTACGATGTTGCAACGACGGATCAATGAACAAAATCGTGACATCATAGCATAACAGTAATTTTAATGCAAAACTTACATGCACTGTCGGAACCAAATTTCAACTTGCATAACTAGGGAACAAATGAACTGTCGTTCTCGACAGTTCATCGGTGGAGAGGCTCATCTATCGAGAATTACTGAGCCTAACTGTCGGGAACGACAGTTCATCTGTCGATTATTCCATCTGTCGAGATTTTCTGTTGCGAACTGTCAGGAACGACACTTCGGTGATAAGTGATTTAACACTTCATGTCTGTGCATGGAGAGTGATAGTGTAAAACATTGTGTATATTTTGGAAGTAGTGCATGATACAGTTCTCAACGTGCAAATACAATAAGTACACCTCAACGGCCATGTCCAGACTACAAAACACCAGCTCTGACTAAAACAATAGCAATTCAAGACAATATCAATTGAAGACAACAACGTGCAAATATACTAAGCCAAAACACCAGCTCTGACTAAGACAATAGAAATTCAAGACAAAACTGTAGTAAGCAAAACATATCTAATATTAGGAAGCACAAAACAGCTCGGAGCACTCACGACTCACAATTCCCTAACCTCTTCTTCCTTTCCTCTTCTCAGCAACACCTTGAGCCTCCTTCTAAGCCAATTTCACATTGGCCACTGTGCCTGCAAAATGTAAATTAATCAACTCACATTTCTAACTGTAAACACTCAAAACTTCTGAAATTCAAAAGTTATGTCGGTTTGCACAATTCTGATTCAAAAACAGAGGTAATGAATTGTATGTCCTCGATTGGAATAAAACTGTTCCATAATTTTTGTATTTATATTTATGGCTTGAAATCTTTCAAAATCCATTATATTCTATCTAATTAACGAAATCCTTTTAAATCAACTAGTAATCGAGGACAAATAAATTTATAAGTATTTCTAAATATCTAGATTGAGGACACCCACATTTTAATGAATTATATTTTACTCTAAATTGAGGACACTTCAATTTATATGGAGTTTTAAAATCCATGAAACTCTATATTGAGGACACCCCACTTAATCTTTCTCCTTTCCTCAACTACTTCTATAGACGAAGTTTAACGAGCACACTGCCATACGTAAATGCAGTGTATTTATGAGTGAACAAGACCCAGTCACCATCACTTATCAAAACATGAAAAGAAATGCGAAAAGAAATACAACAGTTTCATCAAGATACACTTTATGAATATTATCTCTACATCCTAATATAGAATCAAACAATGATTTTATCGACGATTAAGCAAAATATCATGACCAACTGAAGATCAGTTTAGCAGGGATCAGTAAGAATACTGAATTATTTTAGAAAGCATTTCATAACACTGAAAATTGAAATTCGAAATCCAAATACCATGTCAAACTTTTTTAACCACTTCATTGCACATGCTTCAAAATTGTTTGTCAATCATAAATGTGTAATAGATATATGCAAAACTCATTCTACATATCACAGAAAAGTTAAAATAAAACATCAATCAGAACTCATAAATGATAAATCATGTTGCTGACTCACTTGTCGCTGCAGATTGGGAACGTCATTACCAAGATTAGGGACCTTTAGACCTTCATCGACGATTACGCGCCTCAATAGAATTGACAAATATGACATTCCTAGTGTTAGGCTATAGTTTACTTTTGCTTTCTTTACCATTCATTGTAAGAGAAGTAATACGTCTTCATCTATTTTCTTATATATTTTTGCTACTTTGTTGGAGGTCAGGCCTCTGCCCCTCCCCCCATGTATATATTATGGTTGGGGATCCTAACCCACATCATCCTCCTTTGGAGGAGCCTAAAAACACTTTGAGAATGAGTTGATGATTAATAAATAAATAAATAAACAATTTCTTCCATCAACTCTTTGAAGTGGTAGGAATCTTTTCATGGTAGCATATTAAGTATTCCCTTTCAAATTCAAAAAAAGCAATATAAGTTGATATGGAATAGCATAACAACCCAGTAAATGAAAAACATTGCCTTAACCCTTCAAAAAGAGGATACTTAACGTGTTCTCTACTCATGACTTGTCTCCTTAGCATACAAATTGTTTGACATCCAGTGACCAAATAAAAAATGAACATGAAAACTTGGAGACAAAAATGACAAAAAATTGATAAGTTTAAATTTAAAATTACTTCATAATTCCATAGAGGAGGACTGCATTAGTCAATACCACCAAGATAATTATACTTCCGAAATATACACTCCACAAAACCACAATCTCTAATTGTTCAATTTCCTAAATCGAATTCTAAGCTTTCTTCTCAGCCCAGGGAGTTCACCAAGTATAGGTTCAGGAAGCAAGCAACAATTGCTTGCTGCGGATCCTGGTAGTACATGTTCCTTCCCAATTCGTATACCTCGTTGATTTGATGTATATGCAGATTACACAACTTCCTAAGATTCTTAGTACAAATTCAACGATATATCTCATCCAAGATGTAGTAGTGCAGTGAAGTTAAGGTAGTACGAATGAAACTGTCTACATGGAGTTCTATTCAATCATTCAAATTGCACAAATGATTATTCTCAAAACTGTGTTAATATTTTGATTGTATATTACCTATGTATGTCATCGAATAAAACAATTTCTGTCAAACCAAGACTCATTAATAAAAACAAATTCATCTTCATTTTTTCTCAATAACAGCAAAGCCATATCCAAGTAAAATCACAATGAGAATGCTAAAATGCTACAAGCAGGCTGAACTGAATAAATACTATCTTGACCATTATTTGAACAAAGTGGCCATCATTAGATTTCATCTCACGTACTTACAGCTAAAATGAGGACATTGTTTGATCACACAACGTATGCTCCCAAGTTTTGTTATTTTATTCATTCATCGTATGAAGATCTACTTGGAATTTTCAATATACTAATGTTAGCAGAAAGTTTGTACATAAAAACACTTATCTCCAGAAGAAGCACTCTCCTAACAACTACAGAAGCAACAACTTAAACAAGATAATAATACAGAAAGAAAGTGACAATATCAACAATTAATAATGACAATAATATAGGAAGCACGAAACTAAAAGAGAATAAAGAACTTCACATGCGAGGAAGGACCTCACGAACTGAACCAATTTTGCAGAAAATAGAGAGAGAGAGAGAGAGAGAGAGGTAGAAGGCTCACGAGTCACGGACTCATGGAGTTTGTTGTCAGAAACACAGTGCAGTGGGCTAGTGGCAGAGACTGGAGAGGCTGTGGGTGACCGTCGGCGGCAAGAAATAACTGAACCGTAGATTTTCAAAATCTTCAAAGCCGGTGACTCGAGGCAGCAACGACGACTGATCTCCCCGACGATTGATGATGGCGATTTGGCCAGAAAATAAGAGAGCCGGTGAGTGAGACAGAGGCGACGGGCGTCCGAATGTGAAAGGTAGAGACGAGAGGGAAATGGAAAAGTAAAAATTGGAGAAATTAGGTTTGCAATTGCATTTTCTCTCGTCTGCCGTCAATTCAGATTTTGACACAATACACATAACACAAGTTTGGTATTCTAATATTTCAGAGGGGCAAAAATGTCATAAATTGATATTTTTGATAGCAAATTTAAAAGGTGACAATTTTGATAAAGCAAACCCAATTTTTGATACCCAATGAAATTTCCTCTATTTTCAATAGTTGTAGAGTACTGTACTTGCACTACAAGAAACTACAAGAAATCAAATCTTTACCCACAAAAATTCCATTGACAAATTGAAATTTGGAGGCGAAGTTCACTTCTCCCCACAAAATCGATGTTTTGTAGGTCTATGATTTGCTTCAAGTTTTTCAATATTAGAAAGACTAGTGCCCACAAAAATGTTATTTTTCCTGTCAAAAAATTTGATGCGATAAATATATCTTTTGCCGACAAAAATGTCCAACATATTTGTAGGCTAATAATTAAAGAAAAATTTCAATTACTATTTTTAATTTTATTCCCCAGAAAATATATATTTGAAGTTAAAAAGATAAGTAAAAATAAAAAGAGAAAATACTTTTTTTTTTTTGTTAACAAAATCCAAAATTAGAAATCCCTCAACACTCGAGTAAGTTACCACTCTCTCTTTGCCTCCAAGATTTTACCCCAAAATTTGTCATTCCCTATCTAAATTTTGCCGTCTTCCACTCTTCTTTGCCTCCAAAAATTTTTTCCCCAAAATTATTCATTCCCACCCTTTGTTGCATCTGCATAATTGGCCTAAACCTAATTCAAACGCTTCAATTGATGCGAATTTCGACTTCATCTACAGATCCATTTCTATGATATTCTTCAATTTTTCTTCCAGGTATGCCCATTCCAAGATTATATCAAATATTAAAGTTCTTAGTTTATTCCATTTATATATGTCATCGTCCATTGTTTGTTACCTTGAAGACATAACAATTAGCTTTATCACACTTCTCAAAAATTACTCCTTATCTGTTGGGTCAAAAAGGAAGATGAAAATCTCATAATTGTTCTTGATGAATATGGATAATTATATAGAATATTCTATAGAATAATTGTACAAAAAAATTGTTTGCTGTCATTTATGAGATTGAACAATCTCATACACGAATTATGAGATTGAATAATTGTGCATTACTGAAATATAATTATGGCTCTTCAATCTCATGTTTGTTCAATAGACCATAGGCAATTATGGAACAATCTCATAATTATGGCTCTTCAATTAATTCATAATTGCTCAGTAGACCACAGGTAATTGTTTGCTTTCATTTTTGGTAAGAGATAAAATTGTGAATCTTAATTTTTTTTGCAGAAAGGTAGTTTTGTCCCTAACTAGATAAGTTTGGACAATTTCTATCTATTGCTACTTTAACCTTTTTTTTTTTTTTGAAGGCTAACTCTTTTATTCATTCACTGGCTTTTGAGAAAGATTTTTTTTAAAATATTTTTTTTCTTGCATAGTGTTTCTAAATATGTCATGTTAATGGTAAAAATTATCGATCTTGGTATATTGAATCGTTAATAATGAAAAATTATATTCTCATGCTTATTTTTGACCTAATCTTTTACTAAATCGTTTCTCAATTGAAGTAAATGTTTTGATTATTAGTTAAAAAATTAAATTTTTTTTGAGAATTAATTATATTTCTTAGCTTGTGCTATATCTCTTAGGTACAGTTGTGTTATCTCTTGCAAATTTTTATTTTATGGATTGTTTTATATATCTTGTTGTTGTGTTTGTAGGAAGAGAGGCTTGTCAAAGAGTATGAATATTTTGTAGAGAGGGAAAAGGAGCAACAACTTCCCAAAGATACCCCTTTGGAGAAGATACCTGTAGAGATGCCGGAATTAATATTATGATGTCCGTTCTAGGTATGAAGCCCGAGTGTCAAATTCTTGGGTTAGGAGATGGATGCCTTCGAGACATTGGTTCGAGAGATTGGGATATCTTCTTCCAATTTACACAATTGGGAGAAGGAGTTGGAAGTAGAACGTGCTGCTTGTAAGGTAGCCAATGCAGCTCGAGTAAACATGGAGCAAAATATGCAAAACAAGCTAAATGTTGTTGAGCAACGATTCAATTCTACATTACAGTATTGGCATCATTCTATACGACAGTTATGTGGTAAATTTCTTGGCTTCATTGCATTTATACCATTTTCAATAGAGAATAATGGTAATGGGAAAGATGATGCTGTTGAGGATGAAGAGAGAATCAGCACATATCTAATTCACGGGAATAAAGAGTCATGTTTTTTATATGCATATAGAGCATGTTTACTCTACTCATTTTAACTTTAGATACAATTATACTTGGTGAATGTCATTTATTCGTGTTTTGATGAAATTTTTGGATTCAATGTTACATTGATTGACATTACATTTTAATTGATTTATTATGATTTTTGTATCTTTATCTTATTTTGAATGAGGTTCAAAAAAGTTATTATAATATAAATTAAAAATAAAAATTATAGAAATAGTTTAATTCCCCCCTACAAATTCTTTTTCAATAGCCCACAGACATGCTTTCCCCACTAAAAGTTATTTGTAGAAAAATAGGGTTTAGCCCCCAAAATAATTTGTTCATGTTGTCGCAAACTTTTAATTGTAGGGAAAGTCTATATCTTGGCCCACAAATAAATTCTCCACAAAAAATATTATTTGTGGGATCAAACACAATTTAGCCTATTACATAATCTGTAGGGAAAAACGAAATCATTTTGTGGGCAGAAGTAACTTTATCAGATGAATTACTTTGTCGGGGAAAAACTTACGCGACGAATTGTATTCGTCTCCAAAGGGTTTGTCGAGAAAAACTTTAGCCTACAAATTTCAAAAATTTGTCGTCTTTACCTAACCCCTCAATTTCCCACAAATGCACCTACAATTTTTTTTTTTCGTTTGCAAATGTTTTTTCTGACAATTACGAATATTTCCCTATATTTTGTAGGGAAAACATAAAATTCTTGTAGTGTTGAGACATCATTATTTCTATTCTTCGATAGATGCTGACTTATATCTATCGACATTCTAGTTATTCCAAAATCATCCTTATTAAAATTTTCAAGAGTTTTGTTCTTGAAATTTTAATATTAAGCATCATATCAGCTAAACTCATATTTTTCATGACAAATCTTAAATTCAACATATTTTTAATAGATTTTATCATCTTATTTGCTACTAACAATATGCATGTCGTTAATGTAAAGACATAAAATAACATAATTGTTTTAGGTGTCATCTTAATAGACATTATTCTCGTTGTTAGAGAAAAATTATCAAATTAATCTAGGCATTCTTGTCGTATGTAGTCTTTTATCAATGGTCTTGCCTTCTACTTCTCAACAATTCCATCTACTTTCATTTTACTTTTGAAAATCCATTTGTAAAATGGTTTGCATCCTAGAGGAAGATCCATCAATTCCCATGTGTGGTTTTCCACAATGGAGTTTATTTCATTTTTAATGGCTTCATTCCATAGAGATTCTTCTGAAGAGTTCACAACTTCTTGGAAGATTAGAGGTTCACTTTTCTCCATAAAAGCTAGAAATTTAGGACCAAAAGTTTTTTGTGTTCTTGTTATTTTGCGAAGTCTTGGTTCAACCTTCAATTTTTCTTCTAGTCCTTGGTCTTGGTTGTTGTTGACCATAGTTTTATGTGTCTGTTTAGAGGAACTTTTTTTTTCTTGCCAGATCTATATAGAAATACATGTCCAAAGACAAAAAATCTCTGTATTCTATTATCGCATTTTTGTGTATATCTGAGATTTTGGACTCATGCCCAAAAAATCGATAAGTATCGCTATTATGTGCTTAGCTAATGAATATGCAATCTAAGTTTTTGGGTCTATGTTCAACTTCTTTGGTGTAGGTACACCACTTTGGCAAGTTACCCCTATAATTTTAAGTACTTATAGGAATCTTCCTTCTTTTTCATAACTCATA
The DNA here is from genome assembly GCF_002742605.1 of Olea europaea var. sylvestris. NCBI lineage: Eukaryota > Viridiplantae > Streptophyta > Magnoliopsida > Lamiales > Oleaceae > Olea > Olea europaea. The sequence goes on from NW_019265404.1 coordinate 305,380, forward strand.
GGGTATTTTCCCCCTTACTAGGCACCTAATTTAGATGGTAATTTGGTGACAACGCAACTTCTCCTCATATGTTATGATGAACTTACTAAATTTGCGTTCATCATTTCTTTTAAAGTATAATTTTTCGTTCGACAACACAATTTTGCAGGGGTGAATAGAGTGACGTGTTTCATTTGCGATCCCATGTTTTGAATATAATTCAGCAAATGGGGCTTCATCGTGACTACCTCGATCACTTCTCAACATCTTAATTTTTTATTGAGTTGAATTTCAACTTCGTTCTTATAAATGACAAATTTCTCTATAGTTTAATCGCCAAGGTACACATAAATAGTATTTTGTACTATTATCAATAAAAGTAATGACGTATTTGTTGTTACCTATTATTTTTACATATTTTAAATCATAAATGTAATTGTAACTTAAATGAAGTGGTTTTATATTAATGTCAATAGATTGAAATGATGACTTTGTTAATTTTAACTCAACACAAGTCTTGTGCTTTTGTTTAGAAAAATACGAAATGCAGGCATGAAATTCTAGTTACTTATTCTACCAAACTATCACAATTAACATGTTCTAGTCACCATGCTAACAAATTGAAACACTCAAGCAAATAAACAGAAGAATTAATCAACATTATTTGTTTTTGACTTTACAAACATTACATTGAGCTTAAATAGCTAATGAGATGCATAACTCTTGCCAACAAATATTTTACTCTCAGATAAAATGAATTTGTCAACACCTTATTATTATTATTATTTTTTTTTATTTTTGCGGATTTTCGGTACGTACACCATATTGTTAAGAGTCAACTCTTTTCTAGAAGTCATTTTAATAGCATCCACGTCTTGACCTTTCATCTCAAATTTTGTTCAGCTTTCCATAAATAGCTCCTCCCATTCTTAGTCGCTTTAAATGAAGTGAACAATTCTTTATTCAAGCAAACATACTCTCCCTCAAACACTTAAACCACTAACAACAGGTATATTTTAAACTTCAGTTTTCATACATTCGATCATCATTTTGGCCAAGTAAATATATGATTCTCATGTTATCATGCAAGAGAATACGAATTTATTTTCATCTTCGGAAAGAAGAAGTGAGCCCCACTCTAAATTATGCAAAAAAGCTCCATTTTCCAACAATAATTTAGTGAAAAATTAAAAATCACAACATGATTTGCTAAATATTTCTAGAAAATCTGCCTTGGGTGTTGTTTAGGAGTATCTAGAGATAAATGCTTCAAATGTTGTTACATTCTTCAAGTATTTGAGTTTGAGGCTAAAACTTTGAATTACAGCAAAACAGAGTTAAAGAACTTTCACAACTTAAAGGAGTTAAAAGATTTGGCTAATGGGAGCACTTTCTAGAGTTTATCTAAGAGGTCTAGTAAAAAGTCTCCAGAATAATCCCCCCCACCCCCAAAAAAAAAAAAAAAAAAAAAAAAACAAAAGAAAAAAAAATCAACTTCTACCCCCTAACCCCACATAAACCTCAAACCTTTAGCCACCAACCATGGAATCGAACTTTCGACCATCGTGGCCTCCGAATTTTTGCACCACCATCTCCTCATCAACCGCTAACGTCCCCACACCAACAATAGCCCCAAATCACATCAAAACCGAACTAATTTCTGTCCAAAAATCGCCTCTCATGCACGATTTTCTTACAAATTCAACCAAATCCATGGATTTCCATATTCATTGCACCTCACAGGTCACTCAAACTCATCAAACTGCGTCCATACATGTTCCAATAACAACAAACAACAGAAAAAAATAGAAATTCACAGCAATTTTTTCAAGACAGCGAACTCGCGATCGACAAACTCATTTTTCGATGATTGTGGTAGTCCCCATGATCACGGACCGCCTGTTCTGACATCCTCTCATCAAAATGCAAAGTCGACAGGAAATGAATTGCAGCAGTAAATCTGAGATTTAATTGAAGATTTACTTCACAATGATATTTGCATATATACTACGTTGCTTTTAGAGAAAAATATTTAGATATTTTTCTACTGGAATCACTTTTAGTATAATATTGGTATATATGCAGCTTGAATCTAATACCAACATCTTTAAAAAGTACGAAGTTTCGAGTGAAATATTTTTTGGCATCTTGTTTATATTAATTGTCTATATGAAAAGTATGTATGCTGCTCAATTGGTTTTTGTATGGTCCCTAGACCCTAGCCACTCTCTTTGCATCATTTTGCTTTTGGCATGGTAGGATGGAGATGAAATCTACCATCGAGTTTGACATGACTATAAAATACAAAGCCTATTGATGGCTTATTGCAAAGAAAAGAATTAACTGGAGTACACATTCATGAGGTTTGTGTACGATGAAAAAACCTTGCTGCTAAGAGAAAACTTGGACGAGGTAAATTTCCTTTCCTGATGTTGGGTTTTGATCCCAATAGATCTTCGGCAATGAGGTTAAACAGTTTCCGGATATATTTCATAGGCTTCGGCTGATGAGTGAAATATCTATCAACACACTCAATTAATTGGCTTAACCTGAAAACAACTTGAGGATCATTGAAAGCAACTTAATTTAATTAATGTTGCTCACGACCCATTTACTTCTTGAATGTCTCTCTTTTGTGTTCCGGCCCTTTACCATGTGTTGGTCCATGAGCCCACTATATTAGCCCATTACTATTACACCCTAAAAATATATTGGCCTCATTGCTTGAAGAAGCTCTGTGTGTGTGCAATTGTGAGAAAAGGCCGCCAACTTTTATTGTGTTCTCTCTCTTGGAGTTGAAACTTATCTTCCTCTCTTCTTGGTTACTTATTGCAGCCACCCTATTGTGATCATTGTGAATACATTGAGTTGAGCAACCGAAGTAAAAATAGTTGTGGATTGGAGCCATTACTTGGGTGTGTTTGATAAGGTTGGGATTGGTATGCTGTACTCGAATTCCACGAATTGAAGATCTATTCCGCTACACTTGACATCTTTGTTTTCCATCATCATCCAGTAGTTTACAACTCCTCTACAGGTTTCTTTATCACAGTTTATATTTTAGAATATTTCTGTCCGCAACTCCTTCGATGGGTTCCTTTAATATGATATTATGAGAAAAATTGTCTGCAAGTTACTATTATAATATTTATTCTGTCGAGAAACCAGCCTTGTTTGAAATTTTTCCTTATATGCCTTTTTGTTTGTTCTAGTAATATTACAAATTATATTTTCAGGAAAATTCTAACACGTGAATTTGTGATTATGGAATGACATCTAATCCTGATTAACTGATTCGATCCCAAAGATTGGAATGGAAGAAGCAGATTCCGGGTAATATCTTTATGCATCAGTTTGAAGGTGGCTACATGGCATCAACACTGGATTAGGTTTGAACCAACACATCTTCTGTGCTTTAGAGGATAAATAAACAAATTTGCGCTATGTATTCGATCATGAGGTTTGAATCAACACAAATTTGAATCAACTCCAATGCTAGTTGGTTGTGGATATTTAATATTTTGTATGTTATATTGGATTTTTTATTTTTCTCAATAGTCCCTTCATTTATTTTTTTTATTTTTTTTTCACAAGAGTACACATGGACAAAGTATAGCTGATTTTTATGCAACATAGCTTTGGACATAAGGCTACTCCAGATGTCAAAAGAATTTAGAGGCATTCTATCTAGCACCGCTGGTGCCATGTTTCACTAAATGATAGGTCTAGTTCATGAACCCATTCCCATATATTTAATCGAACCTATCATTTAGCTCTTGTTTTATTTTGACTTTAGAAAGTGATTTTTTTAGAATGTATGATTAAAAAATAGAAAAAGGTCATGAATCCACGTCTTGTTATGTAGACCGGTGCTAACACCTATTATGCTACATGGCACTATTCAAATTTTTATGTCCATATGCATGAACAAAGATAACATTACTCTTCCAAGAATGACCGACTTAATTATGGGTGCAGTGCAATGATATGAGCTGTTTAGTCTAGTGGATATTCGAGATAGAATCACATCCTTGTGCACCTCCAGAGAAGAGTGCATAATTTCATCATAGATTGAGGATTCTATTGCTAAGAAGTTATGCTGTTCAGTTTGAACGAACATTGGAGCCATCTGAGATGGCATGGTATATACAATGTTTGTGAACCAACTCACAATATGATGACGACATGAGGGTGAAAAGCACAAAGGCGGGGGAAGTATGTGGCTGACCTTTGTTTCAAATGTTAAATATTCCCTGTTAGTATCACGTGAAGCTGACACCATTAAGTTTGCCCCTTGTAGTGAGCTTAGGAAAATTCTTGGGAACAAATAGAGTTAAATATAAATGAGAGAGGTATTCTACCTCCAGAAAAAAAGCTCTTAATGCATCGACGAATATAGTTGAAGAAATACAAATGATATTTACTGTAGGAAAGATATTCATTGCATGTTTGTGACATTGAATTGGACAAGACTTGATATGATAGATGAAGAAATTTACCCAAACAGGTCCATAAATGATCTACATAACATTTCGTCAAAGCTTTTTCTGTTTTGAGAAGGGACCTGAAGTGCTGTACATATCAGCAGAAATCAAAATAAGATCACACTATTATCATCCAGTGTAATCTGATAAGCATATTAAGGACACTTCATGACGCATAGGAGCAAACAAATAAGATCCTATTCTCTGATCACAACCCTTTTCATGTTATCATCAACTTTTCTTAGTAGTCACTTTAAGTTATCAAATCCAAACCTTATAAGAAAAAGAAAAAGGTAAATAGTGGTACTTCACCTTAACTCTAAGAATGTAAAGCGGTTATTAGGGAGAGGGGATGTATATGACTCATTACAACCATATTTATGAGCTTAGGAGAGAAAAAAAAGGTGGCAGGAGAAGAAATATTGAAAGAGGTAATGCTGGAGAAAAACTAATTTTCAGCTTAATGATTTACGCTACAGCACATATGTATATATACATGTTTAGCAGTAAATGAGTCCTTAAATTTAAGATTTACAGTAAACAATTGGACGTGATTCTAGGCTGCTCTTCTGTTGGAATTCCTTGCAATCAGGCAAGTAATCTGTTGGAGATGATTGAGGTGCTGAAGAGGATTGAGGCAAGTAATCTGCTGATTACAAGAAGTTTGCTTGAGAAGACTAATTGATATTTTCCTCAACACCAGCCCGCAAGCTGATGGGAGGTGAGCTAACCAGCAGCTTGGACCGAAGATGTAAAAATCGTGGTGCACTACGGCCCTTGGTGGAAAGATCAGTTACTTGGTGCTCAGAACATATTTAATTAAAATATCTCCATTAACAACTTTGTCACGTGCAAAGTGATAATCAATCTCAATGTGCTTTGTGCGAGCATGAAATACGGGATTCGAGGCCAACGCTAAGGCACTAGCATTATCACACCACAATGTTGGAGGAGAAGGAAGTGGAACTTGTAAATGTAGTAACATTCTTTACCAATATAACTCCGCAGTAGTAACGGCCATTGCCCTATATTCGGCCTCGATGCTTGAACGAGAGACCACAGGTTGCTTTTTAGCACCCCAAGAGACTAAGCATGAGCCCAAAAATATACCAAATCCAGTTGTTGATTTTTTATCATCGGGATTATCTGCCCAATCCGCATCATAACAGGCGGATAGATGAATGTTCCCTTTCTGATAGAAGAGACCATGGTCAACCGTCCCTTTTAAGTACCAAAGAATTCTCTTAGCCGTAATCCAGTGAGCTGTGATCGTGAGGCAAGACGTTGACACAACTGATTCACAGAGAAGGCAATTTCAAGTCGTGTAATGGTACAATATTGGAGGGCACCTACTACATGTCTGTACTGAGTCGGATCAGGAAGTGCTTCACCAGCTGTTGTGGACAATTGAGTGCCAGCAACACATGAAGCCGCGTAAGGCTTGGCGCCAATCATTTCAACTCTGGTAAGAACATCAATAATATATTTGGCCGGACACAGAAGAAGTCCAGAGGAATCTCGAGATGCCTCAATGCCAAGGAAAAATGCAAGAGGACCAAGATCTTTAACTGGGAAGATCTTTTGTAATGCGAAAATAACTTCCTGAATAATATGAACATGAGTGCCTGTAACAAGAATATCATCCACATAGATAAGAATATAAATGTGTACATCAGAGGCATAATAGATAAATAATGATGAGTCCATTTTAGAGCCAAGGAAACTAAAGTCGGTAAGAACATTTGATAGGCGAGAGAATCACGCCCTTGGCGCTTACTTAAGACCATAGATTGCCTTGTTTAGAGAGCACACATAATTCGGATAGGTAGGATCCACAAATCCTTGTGGTTGTTCCATAAACACTTTCTCTGCAAGAGTTCGATGAAGAAAAGCATTAGATACATCAAGTTGACGAATAGGCCAGTCAAATTGAGTAGTTAATGCTAATAGTAATCTGACAGTTGTGGGCTTGATCACAGGACTAAAGGTTTCGTGATAGTCTACCCCGCTCTTTTGTTGAAAACCTTTGTCTACAATTCAAGCCGTAAATCGATCAATGGTGCCATCAGCCTTCTGTTTTATTTTATATACCCATTTGGACCGAACAATGTCGCAATGAGGTGGTCTAGGATAGAGAGTCCATGTGTTATTAGAAACTAGCGCATCAAATTCTTACTTCATGGCATCTTGCCACTTAGGATCTTTGGCAGCACTATTGTAATTTGAGGGCTCTATGGTTTGCAAAGTGATGAAATTCCCTTTATGGGATGTCAGGTAGAGTGATAGAGGGTAAACTTTGGAAATGTTTTTGGTTTAAGTGATCCTGTCTGTGATCTAGTTTGCATGCATGGAGAAAGATGAAAGGCAGGATAGACATTGATTCACTGGAATGTATTGATGGAGAAGATGATATTTTGGTTGAATTTATTTTGGAAGAGGGAGAAATATCGTTGTTTGTTTTGGTGGGAGAGAATATTATAGGTGAGTGGGGGAGATCTTGATTGGAGTAATGAGGTGATGATGTTGTTGGAGAGAGAGGTGTGCTAAGGGGAGTTGATGTAGGTAGTGACAAGGTAGGGTCAACTGTAGGAAAATTAGATATAATAGATGAAGGAGATAAACCAGGGAAACTCACCTTTATTGCAGATGGAGCCTTTTGCTGTTAAGAGGTAGTAGGCAAAGCTTTATCTAGTCCTGGGAAGAGAGATTCATCAAAGATCACATGGCGGGAGATGTAGAATTTTCTAGAGAGAGGTTCAAAACATCTGTAACCCTCGTGACCAGCACTATATCCCAGAAAAATGCAAGCTTTGGTGCGATGTTCTAGTTTATGTTTAGTGTATGGTCTAAGAAGTGGATAACAAGGACAACTTAAGCTTTTGATAAATGAATAATCTAGGGCTTGATTGAACAACTTTTGGTAAGGAGAGATATTTTCAAGAACTGGTGTGGGAAGGCAATTAATGAGAGAAACCGCCGTAGTAAAAGCATTGACCCAAAATTCTTTAGGAAGCCAAGAATGAGCTAGTGTAAGGCTAGTTTCTAGGATGTGTCTCAATTTTCTCTCAGCGATACCATTCTGTTATGAGGGATGAGTGCATGATTTTCTACGTAAAATGCCATGTTGGGATAAAAACAAATGAAAAGATGTGGAATTAAATTCTCCACCCCCATTAGATTGAAATTGTTTAATCTTATGAGAGAGAAGATTTTCTGCCACACATTTAAATTTAATGAAAGACATCAGATTTTCAAGCAAGTGGATAAATCCATGTAAATCGGGAGAAATCATCTATGAAGGCAACAAAATAATTGCAACCATTTAGAGAAGTAATTGGTGCAGTCCAAACATCTAAGTGAATTATCTCTAAAGGATAAGTGCTTTGACGGGATGAGCGGGGAAAGGGTAATTTCTTGCTTTTGCCAAGTTGACATGATTGGCAAATTCCAGTCAATTTATTCTTCTCATTTAATAAAATAGGTAAAGAGTGCGATTTTATTATAGAGGACATAATGGGATTCGGAAAAGCTAGTTTTTACTCCAAGGAGAGCTACTGGTGCTGATCTTTGGAGTTTGACTGGATATAGACAATTCTCACTACGCCCTTCAAGCAGTAGCGCCCTTGTCCGAGATTCCTTCACATAAAAATGCAGTGAGTACAAAATAGCAATCATTATCTTGACAAAAACGTTGAATAGATAATAAATTGGTAGATGCAGATGGGCAATGTAAAACATTCGATAAACGGAGATTTGATGTTCGGTGAGAAAAGAATGCTGAACCAGTGTTTGCAATCTGGAGCCCCTTTCCATTACCAACAGCAACTGAGTCAGATCCATGGAAAGGTTGATGCTTGGTTAGGTTCTCGACCGTAGGAGTGATGTGGTTGTTTGCCCCACTATCTGCATACCAAGTTCGTTCTTCAATCATGGCATTGGACTGAGCAACAAGAGCAGCCAATTTATTTGAAGGATGACGCCCTTGATAGGCATAGTCCATCCTATGAAAGCAATCTAAAGCTTCATAGTTGTTACGACCACAAATCTGGCCTGTGGATTTTGGTTTGCCGAGAATGGAAGGAAGCTGTTGTCCTGTAGCTGGCTGGACAGAGAAGGCAGGTTGCTGCTGAGATGGTAAACCACGACGTAAATTCTGGTTAGAAAATTTTGGCTTATGAGTCTGCCAGCCAGGAGAGCCTTGAGGACGCTCTTGCTTCCAGTGAGGCATGGAATGACGAGGTTTGCCAATATAAAGAGCAAAGCCACTAGCCTCAAAAGGATAAGCAGCAATTCATGGCCAAATAGCTCAGCTTGAAAATCTTCGAAGATAAAATTCTGACCACGTTGTGCTAAGGAAAATGCCGTGATAAATGAAGTGAAGGATGGGTTGAGATCACTCAAGATGAATTAAATAAGATCAAAATCATCCAAAGGTTTCCCAACAGCGGCCAACCGGTCAGAAAGAGCCTTGGCCGACTTTAGATAGTCAGAGCATGTCTTCGAGCCTTGTTGAAGGATTTGTAATTGTCTTTTCAACTGTACAATACATGAGGGAAATTGAGATGCAAAGTGGGATGCAATAGAAGTCCACACTTTCATGGAGGTGTCCAAACCATAGAAAGTGGAAAGGACCTTGTCTGAGAGAGTAGCATTGATCCAGCTGAGGAGGTACTGGTCTTTCTTAGTCCAGATTACAAAAATCTGGATTTAGAGTGGTAGCGGGTGTACTAGGGCCAGTAAAAATATATTGAGGAGGGCACAGCACAGATCAGTCAACGATGCCCAATAAATCATGGCTACGGAGGATGGGTAGAAATTAAGATATCCATGGCAAGTAATTGGTTTCATCTAGTTTAACAGAGACCAATTGGGTAACATTTGGATAGGTAAATGTGGGGGAGGAAGTGGCAGATGAAGATCCAATGTTGGTGTCAACAGCAGTGGTTGAAATGGCCATGAAGGAGGTGTTGGATTGAGAGTTGGCGTGAGCCTGAGATGCTCTGATACCAAGAAAGAAGAGATGGCAGGAGAAGAAATATTGAAAGAGGTAATGCTGGAGAAAAACTATATTTTCAGCTTAATGATTTACACTACAGCACATATGTATATATACATGTTTAGCAGTAAACGAGTCCCTAAATTTAAGATTTACAGTCAACAATTGGACGTGATTCTAGGCTACTCTTCTATTGGAATTCCTTGCAATCAGGCAAGTAATCTGTTGGAGATGATTGAGGCAAGTAATCTGTTGTTGCAAGAAGTTTGCTTGAGAAGACTGGAGCTGTTGATAGATATTTTCCTCAACAAGGAGTACTATTAGTTATTCTCCATTTGGAGGAGCTGAACTTCTGCATCCATCATCTCAATGGTCTGATTGAAGGCAAAGCCCACTTATCCAGTACTTTGAAGCTATTTCAAGAATAACCATATACGAGTGAGAAAAAGGTAAAGGGTATGAAGATCAGATTCCAATATGCAAGGATTTCAGCAGATGACCATGTGCCGAACATGGGAAAAAGACAGCTTATGAACTTGTTCTTTTTGGGTGCTATTTCACCTTCCACTGCTGGCATGCTGGTTCCTTATGCTTATTTCTTTGCACCCACCACCAGGTTAGCTCTCTCTCATTTCTACGTCTTCTAAATGCTTAAGGAAATCTAAAAGATATTGATTCAACAGGTCAGGAGGTGCTGGAGGTGGTCAGGAGGTGCTGGAGGTGGAAAATGGCTAAGGAAGCCCTTGGGAATGATGTAATAGCATCGACGTGGCTAAAAAACCAATGACCTGGTGATAACACCCTTACTCAAGGCTTGAAGATACTTGTTTCTCATTTCATATAATCATGCACATAGTTCTATTCATTACTATGCACCAAATATTCTTGTCCAGTTGATTTCTAAGAGATGTCGATTGTGAAAAAAAGTGCATGGAGATATGGCGTTAGCCCCTATTTGATAACCATTATTTCAAACTACTTTTATTCTTATACTCATTTTCAACCACATATTCTCACAATAAATATTTTGCATGTAAACCCAAAATTTTTCCTATTTTTTAACCACATATTCTTTTAAAATTCACTATTCAAAATATTTTTTCCCAAATAATGATTGCCAGACAGAGGCTTAGTATAGTGTGAGCACATTTAGGACTTGTATTTGCCATGGAATGCTATAGAGAACAAGTTCATTTGCCTCTGCCCTGGCTCTCAATACAATAGTCAAATCAGTACAAAGGATTTGCATAGTTCAGTATTGAATTGTGACCCACATTCCATTAGGTATTGGCGTTTTGGTTGGAAAGGAATTGGTGTTTTATTGAGAGTTTCAAAATATGGATTTGACAGGTTTTGGACGAAGACAAGGCATCAAGCGTCCCATTCGAAGTGATTTGGAGGTTTTTGTCACTAGACGTAGTGCCTAAACGCTATAGACCCAGTGCTCAAGTGCTGCCTTGGTCACTCGCTAGCTGAAAGCTAGTGTGCTTAATAGGCGGTGTTATTCGCCTAGGAACAAATTCCCGATTCTTATAAATTTCTTGATTCCTATTTCATCTAAAACACTAGAATAGAGGTCTTATGTATACTCCATATCTTATAATCTCTTTGAAACATTAGAAACACATTAGATTTGTTTGAGAGTACATCGAATCTTGTAACAATAATCATTGATCTTGATTTTTGATCTAGTAAATTCTCATATTCTGCCTCGTAATATTTTCGTGTTGAAAAGCTCTAGATATCACTTGAAAGTTTTATTTAGCCAATTTATTTTGACCTAACGTGCGGAATTATACAACTAAAAGCAACAAGTCACTTTTTAATTGTTTCTAGATGGTTAATCAAATAAGTCAAATTATCTTATGTTGAATTGCCACAATTTGTAATATAAAAGCAATAAACAATGACGGAGAAACCCAACTGGGTAAAAAGTTTGGGACCAAGCCAGTAACCTCCACTACAAACAATAATGAACTTACAGTAAGATTCAGTCTAGAAAATTTCACTAGATTCATTGATATACTTCTTGCAATCTCCAAGACTGGCTAGAATGTGCTTCACTTGCACTTGTGCCCGATCTTTTAGAATTGTCTATCTCTTGTTGATCACCATAAACCCTTGTTCTTGTACACTTCTTGTACTTTTGGTCCAACCTCTATCAATAAGCAGTAATCTCTTAAAGTTTTTGAGAAAGTAGCTTCCTCTATGTGTATAGGAGATGTGTGTTTTGGATTATATAAAGTTGACGCTTTTTTCAAATATGTGGTTGTATGAACTCAAGAATCAATGACTAAATCAAAGGCTTGAATGTGTTTTTGAATATTTGAAGGATGATATGTAGGAGAATTATAATGAACAACTACCCAAAATTTGTGTTAGGGGTTGGGTGTATATAATATAAGGTATTTAGGTAGCATGAGCCGGTCAAAACTCTTAAAAAATGTGAACTAGGGTTTTGTGCATAGCACCGTCACTCGAGCGAGAGTTCAGAGATAGGTGAGCGATGGTTTGTCGCTTGAGTGATAGTTGGACGACATGCGAGTGATAGAGTTTTTGTCTTTGCCACTCGAGCATCAAATGGGCGATATGCTAGTGTAAATCAGCAGCTCTTTCCTCTTTGTTTCAAAGTCGAACCTTAACTTACCTAATTCATCTATACAATATTTCAATCGACTCCTTGACTTTTAAAACATTTCATATTAGACTTTTTTTTGTCTAAAGAATTGCCAATACAATAAAATCCTAACACGTGTCTTGGGTTTCAACATAGTGTTCGTGTTTGTGATTGATTTATTCCATCTTGCAATTATCTTGCTTCGTGATCATAACATTTGGTATACGAATTAAAGAAATATTTGGCTAATTGAAGATTTTTTAACAAGACAACAAGTTATGTTTATTTAAAAAAAAAAAAAAATTGAAACACAGGTTATCTTTGTTTAACAATTAAATTTGATTAAAGATTCATGTTTAATACATTAAATTAAATGAGTTAGATGTTTTGCACAAATAAAAGTCTTTATTCCAATATCAAACTAACTCGAGATTCAAGCCCATATGGACACCTATTAAACGGATCCAGATTCATGTGTAACAATATTTTTGTTCTCTAGTATCTCTCTTCTTTGACTCCATCAAGTGATCTTGTTGAGTCAATCAGATCAAACAAATAGCTGCCCAGTCAGCTACTTTGTCACCTTGTCACCATATGTACGCGAGTTTAACCTTCAATTTATGAATTAATTGCCACCTTTCACCTATAGACACGAGTTTAACCTTCAATTTATGATTTAACTGGTGGATCTCTTCAAGAAGATATTGCGCTTTCAAAGGACCTATTTTACTTATAATAATGAGAAGTAAAAAGAATTAAACAATCATCTTTGCTGACCTCCTTCTTTGTCAATTTGCTTCGAGCATCAGTACTATTTGGTTATACAAATGATGACCGAACTAACTACAATCTGCGATATTGATGCAGGACTATTGAATGACATATTGACATAAACAAAACTACATTAAGCCTTCATCTGGTGCAGCTTCTTTCAATTAATCTATATAGATTTTACTGTAAATGGTCAATATAAAATTGAAAACACGCAGTGTCTACCTTTTGACTACCTTCATTTGAAGAAGATTATATACTTAATGGTCTCTATCTCATTTATTTCCCTTCCTCACTTTTATTCGATATGGACGAAGAAAAATGGCAATATGGACTTTTAAAAGGTAAGCACAGGTTCATCTTGACTTGAATAGTTTAACATTATATTTAACAATATAGAATCATTTGATGGACCCAAAAATTGATTTTGGGTGAAAGTAGTGTGCCCAGGTAGGGCTAAATACAATCCTAACAACTGTGTTCACTAAAAGGTAGCCACAATTTGGTTCATCTTGAATTGAACAGTTCAACATTCTATTTAACAAAATATTATCTTTTGATGTGACCCAAAAATTGATTTTTGGTGAAAGTAGTGCGCCCAGATGGGGCTATATACAATCCTAACAACCGTGTTCACTAAAATCCTCAACTATATGATTCGCAAACAAATAATAAAGAGTGAACAAAAGATCGTTTTCATGAGGACTGCATATTCAATTAGACTTTGATTAATATTAACTTTATACTGAATGGTACAATTATGTTAAGTTTGGTAGTTGCTCAAAACTAACTAAATATAAAGCTTTTTAAACTAAACTATGAAATGTTTATGAAAACCAATTAATCAAAACCACAAGGATCTCAAATCCCCCTACATTTTTTTTTTAACTTTAATAGCCGTCGAAGAAATTAACAATAATTAATATGATGATTAATATTGGTATTTTATTGAATAATATCTCTTGATCAATATTAAAATTATACTCCCATATAATCATAATATATAAGGATCTAAATATATGAAAATGAACTCAGTCTCAAGAACATTGACAATAAGATCATGCAAAACACATCAATACATCTCTATTTACTATTGAATTCTACAATGTTGTTACTTCATGCTACAACAAAATAGAAATCACAAATCTATTCAATTATATATCAAGTAATTGAAAATATTAACAATCTAACAACCATTCAAGTCAAACAAGTATTTAACATTAAGTCTTAGAGTTAATACTAAAACACATCAAAATATAGTGTCCATCTAGACAAATAGCCGAGCATAATGAGATTACACAAACATGATTTGGAATAACAATACATCACCCGTATTTAGTTAGAATTTATTTGTTCTATGTGCTATGTGTTTACTCAAGTCTTTTGCAAGCCATTTACATGTGAATGGTGGGAAATCATTAATTGAGCGCAGTTCTTATTCTATAAAGTAAAATCTATTTCTACTTAAAGTCTACTCTTTGGAACGAACTTTAATTCAATTTCTAGCAATACATGGTTCCCTACTTTACACACAACTCTATATAGGCTAATTCATAATTGCCTATATATATATACAGGAAATGATGGTAGAACTTTTGCACACAAATTCATATAGATTAGTGTTGGAAATCAGAAAGTTTGCATGCATTAAATAATATTGTCAAGCATTACACATTCAACGAAGCAGAGACAAGGATTTGGAACGTGAATTCATATTTCTGTCAAAATTCATTTTTTTCGGAGAAGATGGCGGCAGCACTTTATGTTGATTAGGACAAATCTGGGATGTAGTTGAAGATTTACTTAACGATTGTATTAGTATCTATACTATGTTACAATAAAGGAAACATATTTAAAAAGTTTTTTACTTAGAACACTTTTAGTATAAAATTGGTAAATATGTAGCTTAAATCAGATACTTTTACCAGCTTCTTTACAACGTACGTAGTATCATGCGATTTTTGGTATTTTATTTACATTAATTGTCAATATGCACCTAAATTACGTATGCGCAATTGGTTTTTGTACATGGCCCCTGGATCCTAAACATTTATCTTTGCATTATTTTACTTTTTGGTATGGTAGAATGGAAAAAAAGTTTCGTGCGAAATATCTTTTTTGGTATCTTGTTTACATTAGTTGTCAATATGCACCAAAATGTATGTATGCTTTGTTGGTTTTTGTACATGGTTCCTAGATCTTGTTCTTTCTTTCCCTGGCATGTCGGACAGATTTTCACTTGAAAACTGATATATTTTTTTGGTTGTTACTAACAAGGGGAAGGGGTAAATGGTAAGAGTGCTACTGAGGTGCCAACTTAGTTGGGATGTCTTAGTGCACCATCTGAGCCCGTCCACAAAGGAACAAACGGATTTACATGCAATAAGTTTCTTAGACATCATATTACCATTGGTTTCATCGCAGATTCACGCGCACAATACTCCTTTTCTTTTGCTCTCATGAACACACACACACACACATTAATAAATGGCTTTGAATTCAAATGGTTTGAAACCTAGAGATGCCAATTGTCCATCTAAAAATTGTATAGTTGACACTTCAAGGAGACTTTACCTGGAATGTAAGAACAAAAATGGATTCATGAAGGTTTAATTATTGAATCGCTTCCCAATAGTATGTTCTGGGTTCGGTTAGATAATGAAGATCTAATCTTGGGTTATGTTTCATGAAAGTTCCGGTGTAGTTTTATATGGACACTACCAGGAGATAGAGTGAAAATTGAAGTAAGTCGTTATGATAGAGGATGTATAATTTATCGACCATTTCTGCATTATATATTTTAATTCTATAACTCTCTCTCTCTCTCTCTCTTAAATTTTTATATGTTTTCGTTTTAGATTTACACACAGATTAATGCTCTCGATAATTTAATTCAATATATCAATTTTCTTTTGTTATTTTGTATGAATGAACTTGCACATATTAAAAACAAACTTGTTTGTCTGTATTATATGCACTCCGACAGTGAAGAATACTTGGGAATCAGAAAAGGCTTATGCTTTTTAATTTCTATATTTAGGTCATTTTATTTAATTAGGGAAGAAATGATGTTTCACTCAAATAGGGCTATTTTTTAGTATTGAAACCAATAAAATGAGATTGAAACTCCGGCAAAACAAAATTGGCTTTCTTGATACATCTATCGGATGGAGAATGGAATCAATTTGAGAACTTTTGAAGAGACGACACTGAGAAATTTGTGGAGGAGATGGCATCAACATTTTGGTTTGATTATGGTAAATTTGAGATTTAGTTGAAGATTTACATAACAATGATATTAACATTAAAAAAAGGTTGAACCCCAACCTTGAGAGCCCCTATCGCCCAGCTTCTAGAGCATCGTGAGGGAGGTAAATTGTGGGATGTGCCCCAGCAGGTCAGGGAACAAGAGCTTGCCCGTACACCGGTGCCCACATAGAGTCCAATTCCATATCTCAAGAATCGAATCCTTACACTGCGACTGTCAGTAAGGCTGAGACTACCTCACTCATATCCTTTGCACCATTGGGTTATGTCCCGGGGGGCTGATATTAACATTTATACTACGTCGTGTTCAGAAAAACATAAATATATACTTTTCTACTAGGATCACTTTAGTATAATATTGGTAAATATGTAACTTAAACAAGATATCTTTACCAGCTACATCACAAAGTATAAAGTTTTGTCCGAAATACTTTTTGTTCGTGATTTTGTAAGTGTACGATCGTGGAAAATAAGAAAGTGGATTTTTTTCAACTCCAATCTAAATTGATGTGGTAAAAACTTAACAAATCAAGTGTTTATGTTTAAATTATACTGACTTAAAACTAAATTAATCTATAGATATCACTTAGGGTCCGTTTGATTACAAATATGGAATTTGGGTGGAAAGAAAACAAATTCCAATGAATTGAATTGTCTAGAAATTATTTTGCTGGGAATTGTCAATTATTGTGCTTGATTAGTATAATTTTCTACGTAGAAAATGTTGAAATAAAAGTATTTTTGGTGTTCGTTTGACTTTATTTAACATGAAAATTGTCAATTAAAGGAATAAAATTTACTTGTATTGGGGATGAAATTTGTTTCCATTGCCCAAAAAAAGACAAGAAAATCATCTATCTTTTGGCGTTTGTTTGACTTTGTTTTACATGAAAATTGTCAATTAAAGGAAAATATTTTTTTACAATTAAAGATAAAATTTGTTTTTATTGCCAAAATAAAAAAAAATTTAAAAAAAGGCACACAGTAGCCTAGAACATCAATTCCCACCATATTTTTCAAGGAAAAAATGGAAAATGTCTAGGTGGCAAGAAAAGTGGGAAAATCAATTCCATGGAAAAAAATGCTATCAAACAGTCAAAAAGTGGAAGTTGGAATTTGAATTCCATTTTCCATGGAAAATAATTGGCTATCAAACATGGCCTTAGTTTATTCAATATTCAACTAATCCAAATTCATTCAGCCCCTTATGTATTAACAATCGAATTAACCAATTTTATGTAGTAGTCTCTCTCGAATAAAACTAACCTTTTTCACATGCCCGAATTGACACGATCCGTCCAGAACCACCCTAGTGGACCCGAAATGTGGCGTGCGCCAATGATAGGTGCTGACTAGATGTCAAATCCATCACCAAGATTTACTATGAGTTACTACAAGATATGCAATAAAATTAAACATTTATAAAAACATAGTGCAATGGGCCCAAAACTTTACTTCGTGTTTAATCAAATTGACTCATATCTTTCAACATGTCGGGTGGCTCTAACTTTGAAATCACCAGGCTCCTCAAACTATCAAGGACCAATATTACCTGTAAAAATAATTTTACAAAAATATGAGTTGATAGTTCAGTGAGTGGAAGACTTAAAAAATAATCATATTTTATCCTTTAAACATTTTGGGTAATTGGCGCAAAACATCCATATCTTTCGAGGTTATTATGGAAAACTTCCTTACGTTTCAATTTTTTTTGGCATTTTTGCCCTTATTTCAACCTTTCGTTGCGCTGAAGGTCATTTTCACTATTTTAGAACGTAAAATGACCATTATACCCTATTATTTAAAACAAAAAATAAAAAAAGAAATGAGAAATAGAATACAAATTGTAATCATACTCCCAAACGTTTTGAAAGAATTTAAATGAGTCCAATAAATTATTAAAATATTAAAAATAAATTATCTTTCTTTTCTTCTCCTCCAATCCTCCTCCTCCCTCTTCCTCTTCCTCCCCCTTCTTCTCCTCCTCCTCCACCACCAAAACTCTATCCTCCGGCCACCTTGGACACCGGACCAATATACCACCTTAAAGCCCTTAATTACCCTACTGAGATCAATTATTAAAAGTTAAATTTGGCTCCCGAAATTCAATAGAATAGTTATTTCCCATAACAACAAACCAAGAAACTTGTTGCTTACGTGTTTCTGTGGTTCCATTACATACATCGCCTTCACCAACGCCAGAAAAATACCATCGCCTACGCTCGTCAACTACCAAAAGGTAGCTCAAAACCATTGGTCAGTCACACACAGAATTTATGCATAAAGACCCAGTTATCAACTGGCCCATCTCTCTATCTTTCTCTATCCAAAAGTAGAGAAAAGTTATTTTTTGTAGATAATTATCAGTAGAAAGTGGGAATTAGGAATTGAAGTGTAGGGGGAGTTCTTGAATTGTCGGGAAAAATGTGAAATGTTGAAAGTGAATTTGGGTTGGAATTAATTTTTTTTTTCTACGGATCTAGAATTTTGTATTTCCAAATCTTGGGTTTTGTTTTAAATCTTTGTTTTTTCGTGTGGGTTCATTTGTTCTTTGGACCTTGCTGTTTGTACAAAACAGATTCATAGGGGGAGGGGGGGAGCAATTTTTTATTATTTTTTTTCACTCGAGTCCCACGCGAGTCCCACGCGAATGTGAGAATCTGTTAAGAAGGTGGTAAACCATTTTTCTGTACAAATGGTATTTTACTTGTTCTTAATGGCTATTGCTTTTCCTCTGCTAGTCACTATTGCTCCCATTCCCAAGGTGGCCGGAGGCTGGAGGAGGAGAGAAAAGAAAGATAATTTTTCTTTTAATTTTTAATATTTTAATAATTTATTGGGTCTTTTACATTCTTTAAAAACGCTTGAGAGTATGATTGCAATTTGTACTTTATTTCTCATTTCTTTTTTAATTTTTTGTTTTAAAAAAGAGGGTATAATGGTCATTTTACGTTCTAAAATAGTGAAAAGGATCTTCAACGCAATGAAAGGTTGAAATAAGGGCAAAAATACAAAAAAATGAAAAGTAAGGACGTTTTTCACAATAACCTCGAAAGGTAGGGACGTTTTGCTCCAATTACCCAAACATTTTTATCAAACGTCAAGTTCATATCATTAAATACATCATAAATAGCCTCATACAATTGTAAACAAAAAGTGAGACATTCTCATAACACTGTATATATCATCTCATAATTATGATATAGTCATCAGCTTATATCTATACCACCATCTCATCACATCACATGTGATCCACAAAAAATGTACCATCTGACTAAAATTTATAATCCGCCCATCCGGCTAAGCACTTTCGCCACGGGCCTTTGGCCCCCTCCATGAACGAAAGCGGGTCTCATGACTTCTAGTAATCAACTCTAGAATACGATCAAGGCCCTTCAGTGAACTATATATACATGGTCACGACCCCTTCATCCCCAGACGACTCCTTAGTGTAGTATAGAACACAGCCAATGCCCTTTAGTGAACTACAAGAAATATATAAACACGGGTACTTTTCTGGTCGAGCTCAAAATCACATCTCATATTCCAATTCACAATGTACCGTATACAATCTTTGAAATCCCACATGTATTATAATAAAAGATATTTCCATAATAACAATATAATTCGAACACATAATTGCACATACTTTGATAATATACTTGATTCATAAATACTTTAAAAATATTTATATTTTTCCACTCACAGAACTATGTTTGCAAAATCAACTTAGTTGATAAGTTGTCTTGGTTTCCGTATCGCCGTCTGAAATATGATATAATTTTTAAATCAACAATTAATTATTTTAAATAATTTCAATAATTAAATAGGCGATATCCAAACTTAATCATTTCACGTTTAAGCGATTTCTAAAGTCTCTTTATGTATTACACGAATTACTATATATCTTTATGTATATTCATATACATGTAAAAGCATTCACAACCTATAAAAGTATCTCCCAATCTCTTATAACACCTACATCATTTATTTGCACGAGCTAGGATCATACATTATCTCTCGGTTTTCACACTATTCCTAAATCAATCAATTGATGATCAAGCAATTATTGCATTAAATACACAACAAATAATTAACACATAATTAAGTTGCTTGAAATTTTTGGAATTAAATAAAAATTGAACCTAAGCTACATCTACCATCCTAACAACCAATTATTTAGCCAATCATAATTGAGAAAATAAATAATAAAAAGATGAAAAGTATCACCCGAATCAATACAAAGAAAATAATCCTAGTGGTTGTCGATCCTTGGCACCCAATTCTGGACAATGGATCACAAATCTCCTTTTCCAAACTTGTATATCTCATGGTCATTATGTTCGTCAACCTTCAAATCCCAGTTTTAGATACAAATCTTGAAGCCCCTCGGGACATAGTCCAGTGGTGCAAAGGACATGAGTGATGTTATCTTACGCTTTTCTGACAGTTGCAGTGTGGGGGTTCGATTCTTGAGACATGGAATTGGACTCCTTGTAGGCACAGTGTACATGTAGCTCTTGTTCTCTGGCCTGTTGGGGGCACATCTCACGATTTATCTCTCTCACAAAGCTCTAGGGACGGGGCGGTGAGGGCTTTCAAAGTTGGGATTCAACTTTTTTTTAGATACAAATCTTGAAGATTCAATATATATGGATGTGTAATTATGACTCAAGATTGTATTTCCAGCCTCCTTCAATCATGGAATAAAAGTCTCTATTTATATACCTAAATTAAGTATAAAATAGAGTTTCAAAAATATCGGGAACCATAATTTAAGTCCAAGTGGAATTAAACTCTCTTTTTGCGACAGGGTCCTTGTTTCCTTTTTCATTTTTATTTCAATTTGAGCACTTAAATTTTGCAACGTGGTCCTTCAACTTTCAAACGTAACTTCTTGGTCCACAACTTTCAAAATATGCCCAACTTTACTCCTTTTTTTTTTTTTTCCAATTATTGTCTCTTTTTGTCTATTCTCATTCAATCTTGGGGTTTTTCCTAAAATAATTAAAAAATACACTATAGTTAAGTATTTAGTTCATAAAATTACTCTCAATAGTAATGTCTTAAAATTCTCTTTCCTTCACAAAGTATGAAGTTTTGTGAAAAATACTTTTTTTGGCATCTTGTTTACGTTAATTGCCAATATACACCAAAAAATATGTACTCTTAGTTGGTTTTTATATATGGTTCCTATATCTCGTCTCTTTCTTTCCTGGCATGTTAGGGCTGATTTTCATTCGAACAATTGTACTAATATGCCATTTTTTTGGTTGATACTAATAAGAAGAAGGGGTAAATGGTAAGATTGTTACTGATAAGTATGTTTTTACACACTTATTTGAGCCGCATAACATGACTAAATTGTGTTAATTATAGTTGGAATGTGGTTTAAGTCTGCGTAATTTTGTTTTGTAGGGTATATTGATGGATGTTGAGGAATTCAAAAGAAAAGACACAAAAAGGACCACAATGAAGAAAACAAAAGTTTAGAGACCAAGTTGCAAATACCCAAAAGATGACCTGAAAGAAGAATCGAGGGATTAATTGAGCTAAGTACCAATTGGGGGCTAATATTGGTTGATGGAATGAAAAGAACCAAGAAACGAGGCCAAAATGGAAGATTATAATTTTGGGGGGACTAAAATGGCCTAAATTGGAAGATTACTCTACTATGCAGTCGCATAGTCAAGAACTACATGTGATCGCACAGACCATGGCATGGAATTCCAAGGCTGAAATTGAATTAACTATGCAGTTGCATAGCTTTGTGCTATGCGGTCGCATAGATATTTTTTGGGGATCGATCTAGTAGTTTCATATTTTCAATATAACTCGTTTGGAATTCGATTGGGACGGGATATAAAAAACTAGAGCTATTATATTTAGAGAGAGAACGCATTGGGAGGCAAGAAAATACATCTTGGAGCAAATTTGAAGCGACAACAACGAAGGATTTCATGAAGATTGATGGAATTTCACACGATAATTTAATCCGGTGATGTTGATTCTTCCAATTATCATGTATTCTGTAATTTTATACATGTTAGGCTAAATATTTTTGTACTAGGGGATTGATGAACCCTGTGATGTGATATTTAATTATTTGTTTCATGATTTTGATATTATAACACGTTTAGATTATTTTGAATGATTTATATTCACTTATTTTCTCCACAATTATTGTTCATGTGATTTGTGTGACTTTGGTGACTTGTTCTTGCGTTCGAGAGAAGTGGAATAGGTTTGACATGGTATAAACCATCATAGAGTCCGATAGAGGATAAAAATATACCGCTATACCCTACGTTAATCTTTAAGTGCTTACAAAACTACATGCATTCTTGTATTTTTGCATTTGCTATAGAAATATAGGCTGGTGGTACATGAGAATAGGTTTAACGTTGCTCGAGAGAGGGTGTTGGATAGATTTAGAAATATTGATTTTTCAAAATTTCACTGTGTTGTCAAATAGTGAGATTAGGATTAAATTGAACATTACTTGGGAATTCGTGATTCTAATGCGTTTAATTCTCAATGAATACAATCAAATTGCGTTCCAACCATCAAATTACATTTTAATTCATTTAAAAACAGCGTTTTGCAAATTTAGTGTAACGACCCAAATCTTTTTGTAAAATTGATGTCACTAACAAATCATTCCTTTAAAAAAAAAAAAAAAGAATGAGTTTATAAAAATGTTATCACAATAAATTAGTGACAAGTGAAAGGGTAAAATATTTAAAATATGTTCCATTTATTCATTCATTACAATTGACGGAACATGTATTCTACATTTTTTTTTTGATACATGCTTGAAAGTATAATATGCTTTTCTGGTTCTTCAATGTGTGGGACACTGTCCCAAATGAAATTACAGTACCAAAAGCTGCCTTATTTATTTAAGAAATCCAAACACATTACAATTTACACCATAAAGGCTATGGAACATATTACAATTTACTCCAGCACAATTGAATATATCTACCAGTAAGCATTTATTACTTGAAGTGACTTTGACAGTCTAGACATTTCCATTATCTTTCATCAGTGAAGTTGGTGAAAGAAATAATATTTAATTCAAACTTTACTGAAAATGAAATAATAGTAGCACGTAAAATTAGATTATTTTATGCTTCATCAAGTATTGACAAGGAATAATATTTAATTCATTTATTCTTGGGTAAGTTATGCCTTTTGGTTCCAAAAGTTACGTCTACTCATTTTTTTCCCTTTCTGCATGTTTAAGTATTTACAATCAAAGTGCAATTTTAACATTTAAAGAAATGGAAATATTAATTCACTAGACAACATGCAACTAAATTTTAACAAACATGTCTAATAATTAAATTAACCATAAGTGTCTATGGCAACTAAATTAAAGATAAAATAAAGTTACGTGCTAGATTTTAGATTTTCGTCTCGCGAAATGAGGCACAATCACACCATCGAACCGCCGCACTCCGACACGACCCGAATTCACCTGTAAGGTAGGGAAAAAGGGGTGAGTACGTGGGAATACTCAGTAGGATATCAGATTAATGGTGCGATCCCGAAAAATAATTTTAACACAAGTGTCAGAATACCATACTGTCGCATAACTTTAAATCCGGTAAGAGCTCACATCACATCATATCATTTCATTTCATTGTACCGGAATGGCCATATCATTCATATCATAGCATTCATATCATAACTTTAACTTTTATAAGTATGAAATTCGTCAACATGTAGCCAAAATAATTAAACGGGAAATAAAAAAAAATACTGCACCTCATATCCTACCTCGTAAAGTTGAATAAAGTTTTGAAAGATGAACTCCAAAATCACGTTCCTGATCTTCTAATTTTTCTTGGCCGTGGTGAAAATTATGGGACCATTTTTGTATATTATTTACGATGAAAACAAATACCCAAATGAATCTGCTGAGTACGTGTGTGTATATAGTATATAGGAGTGTGTGGTTAAAGTGGAAACGCATGCCACAAGATGATAAAGTCATGGCTACCTTTTAGGTATCAGAATAATATAGGGTGAGCAGTTAACCTTTTCTTTCTTTATGCACGCGAAACGTGGCCATAGAGGTGGGGAGTTACAGTATCTGGATTAGTTTATATGTTGGAAATGGGGAGTTATATAATATATAAACTCAAATCAATTTTATTGTGAACACACGTGGCCGATTTAATGAC
Organism: Olea europaea var. sylvestris; assembly: GCF_002742605.1. Lineage (NCBI taxonomy): Eukaryota > Viridiplantae > Streptophyta > Magnoliopsida > Lamiales > Oleaceae > Olea > Olea europaea. The sequence goes on from NW_019265404.1 coordinate 329,686, forward strand.
ACAAACCAATTTAATAAAATATTATAAAGTATCAATTTCTTTAAACGTCAATATCTTAGGTTTAGATTATCTGAATCAAATTTTTCTTGTGCCTAATATGCATGATTAATTACGATCTACCCAACGAGTCCGATATTCATATACTTATTATCACTCCGTCAATATCTACATTTTAACCCAAATTAAATTTAAATTTACTTTATATACACTTTAGTCCCTAAACTTTCAAAATATTAAATTATAACATACATAATTTAAATTCTATTCTACGAAATGTCGGAATATTACAATCTCCCCTCCTTAAAATATTTTTGTCCTTGGAAATTTACCTTGGTTAATCAATGAGCTCTGGATACTTGGCTTTAAGCTCCTCTTCTTTCTCCCAAGTTGACTCATCAAGTCCATGATTTCGCCACTGGATATTGACCAAGGAAACCTCTTTGTTTCTGAGTTGATGTAGCTTTCTGTCCAAAATCATCATCGGGGTTTCTTCATATGATAAGTCCCTTTGTACGTCCACTGTTTCATAGCTTATTACATGATTGGGATCATGAACATATTTTCTAAGCATCGATATATGAAATACGTTATGCACTGCTGCAAGTTCAGGTGGTAAGGCAAGTCGGTAAGCCACAACACCAATTATTTCAAGGATCTCAAAAGGTCCAATAAATCGTGGTCTCAATTTTCCCTTCTTGCCAAATCTCAATACACCCTTCATGGGTGCTATTTTAAGGAAAACTTTCTCACCCACACTAAATTCCAAATCCTTTCTCCTACTACGCGCATAACTTTTTTGTTGATCTTGTGCTATTTTTATTCTGGCTCTAATCTTGTCAACTGCCTCAACTGTTCGTTCAATGATTTCAGGACCCAAAATTCTATTCTCTCCGACCTCATCCCAGTAGATAGGGGATCTGCACTTCCTACCGTAAAGAGCTTCATATGGGGCCATACCTATAGTGGCTTGGAAGCTATTGCTATAAGCAAATTCCACTAAAGGCAGGTGTGTCTCCCAACTACCTCCAAGATCCAAAACACATGCCCTCAACATATCCTCAAGGGTTTGAATGGTTCTTTCTGACTGCCCATCTGTTTGTGGATGATAAGCAGTACTAAACTTCAGTTTTGTCCCCATGGCTGTCTGTAAACTTTTCCAAAATTTGGACGTGAACCTCGAATCTCTATCTGAAACAATAGTGACTGGAACTCCATGCAGTCTGATTATCTCTTTGATGTATAGCTGTGCAAACTGTTCCATGTTGAAGTTTACCTTGATTGGTAGAAAATGGGCTGACTTCGTCAAACGATCAACCATTACCCAGATAGAATTGTGACCTTTTGTTGTCCTTGGGAGGCCTACCACAAAGTCCATCGTTATGTGTTCCCACTTCCATTCTGGAATGTCCAACGGTTTCAGTAGTCCTGATGGTCTTTGGTGTTCTGCCTTGACCTGCTGACAGATAATACATTTTTCAATGAACTGACCAATTCCTCTCTTCATATTTCTCCACCAAAATGTATCTTGGAGATCTCGATACATTTTCATGCCACCTGGATGTGCTGAATACGGGGTAGAACGAGCCTCTTCCAGTATTTCATTTCTTATACTTTCATCTTTAGGTACACATAACCTTCCTTTGAAAATCAGCGCGTTATCTGTAGACATTTCAAATCCTATACATTTGTTTGTGCCGACCTCAGCCTTTATCTTCTTTAGAAATGGATCCTTATTCTGTGCCTCCTTGATTCGATCCCGAAGAGTAGGCCGAATCATAAACGCTCTTATTCTTGCTGTAGTCTGAGTCGGTGGTGTGATAACTTTCAATCTCAATTTCTCAAAGTCCCTTATCAAGTGTTTCTGCACTGTGGGTAGAACTGTTAATTATGATCCTGTCTTTCAGCTTAAGGCATCTGCAACTACGTTAGCCTTACCCGGATGGTAATGAATCGTGCAGTCGTAATCTTTCACTAGTTCCAGCCATCTTCTGTGTCTCATATTTAGTTCCTTCTGTGTGAAGAAGTATTTAAGACTCTTGTGGTCTGTATAAATTTCACACTTCCCACCATAGAGATAATGACGCCATATCTTTAAGGCGTGAACTACCGCTGCAAGCTCCAAGTCATGCGTTGGATAGTTTAGTTCATATTGCTTCAACTGTCTCGAGGCATAAGCAACCACTTTTCCATACTGCATCAGTATACAACCCAAACCCTGCTTGGAGGCATCGCTATAGATCACAAATCCCTCTGAACCTTCAGGTATCGTTAATACAAGAGCTGAGACTAGCCTCTGCTTAAGTTCTTGAAAACATTTTTCATATTTTTCCGTCCACTGAAACTTCACACCCTTTCTTGTTAACTGAGTCATCGGCCCTGCTATTGTTGAAAAGCCTTCAATGAATCTTCTGTAATAGCCAGCGAATCCTAAGAAACTGCGGACTTCACCCACACTGGTCGAACTTGGCCAATTTGGTATTGCTTCCACTTTAGCAGGATCTACATCGATTCCTTTTGGACGGTAACCACGTGACCAAGGAAACCTATGCGATCAAGCCAAAATTCACACTTCTTGAATTTAGCATATAATTTCTCCTTCCTCAAAGTCTCAAACACTACTCGGAGTTGTTCCTCATGCTGCTTCCTATCTTTGGAGTATACGAGTATGTCATCAATAAATACTATGACAAACTGATCTAAGTACTGATGGAACACTCTGTTCATGAGCTCCATAAATACAGCTGGAGCATTGGTCAAACCAAAAGGCATGATAGTGAATTCATAATGCCCATACCGAGTCTTGAAAGCAGTTTTCGGTATATCGCTTGCCCTGATTGATGATATCCTGACCTCAAGTCGATCTTTGAAAACACTAAAGCACCCCTTAACTGGTCAAACAAATCTTCTATTCTTGGCAACAGATACTTATTTTTGATGGTCAGATGGTTCAATTCTTGGTAGTCAATGCACATCCTCATACTCCCATCCTTCTTCTTGACAAAAAGTACAGGAGCTCCCCAAGGAGATACACTCGGTCGAATGAAACCTTTCTCTAGCAATTCTTCCAATTGCAATTTCAATTCTTGAAGTTCTTTCGGTGCCATTCTGTACAGGGCGTTGGATACTGGTGCTGCTCCAGGAATCAAATCAATTGTAAATTCCACTTGCCTACCTGGTGGAATGCCTGGTAAATCTTCTGGGAACACATCTGCAAAGTCTCGCACGATATTGATATCGTTAATAATCGTCTCTGTATGTTGAGAACCGATAATGTTAACCAAGAATCCCTGGCATGACTTTTTCCTCAACATCTTCTTCACTTGTAGAGCTGATATAAGACGAGGTAGGGATTTGAACTTTGCTCCAACGAAACGGAACTCTTCCTCTCCTGGTCTATGAAATTGCACTTCTTTTTCGTGACATCGAATGGTTTCATGATTAAGTCCTAACCAATCCATACCTAAAATAACATCGAAATCTTTCATTTCCAAGAGGTATAAGTTTGCTTCCAATATTTTTCCATCAATCTCTAACTTCATAGATTTAGTCATCTGGTTTGTGCAAAGAGTTTTTCCTGACGGGATGCTAACCTCTAATTCATTATCCGTTCTAACACATGCAAAGTTGGGCCTAGCGATGAAGGATGCAGATATAAAAGAATTGGTAGCCCTAGAATCAAAAAGTACGTAAGCGGACACATTGGATAATAACAGAATACTTGTTTTTGTAATCACAGTATTAGACTGGCAACCAAAGGACAGAAACGAATGATGTTTAGTCCTAGGTAAAAAGAACATAAGCAGGAATGTAAAAAAATAAATAAATTAATAAATACCTGCTATCACATTCGGATCTTGCTCCGCCTCATGCTGAGTTTTCGCAGGCCTTTCCTTTCTTGTTTTGGTCTTGATCATCATCCTTCTTCTTTGGAGGCTCTGGACAGTTGAGAATGATGTGTCCGGGCTTACCACACCTAAAGCACACGTTCTTCCCGAGCAAGAATTCACCTTTGTGGAGTTTATTACACTTAGAATAGGGTGTAATACTTCCACTCGTCCCACTAATGCGAATTCCTGTGCTTGGCCTTTTATTCTGCCAGTTGCGTCTATTTTTGCTTTGATCACTTCACTTTCTTTTTCCAAACGACTCTTTGCTCTGCTGGGCATACTGTTCAAATGAGGTCCTCTGATACGAAATAGCGTGAGCCCTCTCCAACATTTCATGATATGAGGTGAAACGATGGGACATAATGATCATGCCGATCTCAGGGCGCAGTCCATTCTCGAACCTCCTAATCTTCTTAACTTCCGTATCTACCAAGTGCGGGACATACCTTGAGAGTTGCTCAAATTGCCTTTCGTAATCAATAAGTTACATTTTCCCCTGTCTGAGCTGCAGAAATTCTGATTCTTTGAAGTCCCTCAAAGCATGTGGGAAATATTTTGCCATCATTTCGTCTTTAAACTGCTCCCAAGTCAGATTACGTTGCTACTCTTCCGTCCATATACGTGAAACAGATTCCCACCAGTGACCAGCTTTTCCAATCAACATAAATTCTGCACATAATACTTTCTGTGCATCCGTACAAGCAATGTGTCGAAATATGCGCTCCATGCCTCTTATCCACTCTTCGACAACCAGTGGTTCAGAATTACCGTCGAAAGTGGAAGGCTTGTACCTGCGAAACTGCTCAACCACTGAGACAGCTCCAGGGGTAAAATGCGGTGCATTTTGTTGTGGCGGTGCATTTTGTGGTGGAGGTGCTTGATTTTGCCTGCTCAACTCTTGTACCGCTCTTAGTAAATCGCGCATCAAATTCGTATGAGTAGGTGGTGCCATTTCCTAAAATTTAATATGAAGTTACTCTTTCGGTGCCATTCTGTACAGGGCGTTGGATACTGGTGCTGCTCCAGGAATCAAATCAATTGTAAATTCCACTTGCCTACCTGGTGGAATGCCTGGTAAATCTTCTGGGAACACATCTGCAAAGTCTCGCACGATATTGATATCGTTAATAATCGTCTCTGTATGTTGAGAACCGATAATGTTAACCAAGAATCCCTGGCATGACTTTTTCCTCAACATCTTCTTCACTTGTAGAGCTGATATAAGACGAGGTAGGGATTTGAACTTTGCTCCAAAGAAACGGAACTCTTCCTCTCCTGGTCTATGAAATTGCACTTCTTTTTCATGACATCGAATGGTTGCATGATTAAATCCTAACCAATCCATGCCTAAAATAACATCGAAATCTTTCATTTCCAAGAGGTATAAGTTTGCTTCCAATATTTTTCCATCAATCTCTAACTTCATAGATTTAGTCATCTGGTTTGTGCAAAGAGTTTTTCCTGACGGGATGCTAACCTCTAATTCATTATCCGTTCTAACACATGCAAAGTTGGGCCTAGCGATGAAGGATGCAGATATAAAAGAATTGGTAGCCCTAGAATCAAAAAGTACGTAAGCGGACACATTGGATAATAACAGAATACTTGTTTTTGTAATCACAGTATTAGACTGGCAACCAAAGGACAGAAACGAATGATGTTTAGTCCTAGGTAAAAAGAACATAAGCAGGAATGTAAAAAAATAAATAAATTAATAAATACCTGCTATCACATTCGGATCTTGCTCCGCCTCATGCTGAGTTTTCGCAGGCCTTTCCTTTCTTGTTTTGGTCTTGATCATCATCCTTCTTCTTTGGAGGCTCTGGACAGTTGAGAATGATGTGTCCGGGCTTACCACACCTAAAGCACACGTTCTTCCCGAGCAAGAATTCACCTTTGTGGAGTTTATTACACTTAGAATAGGGTGTAATACTTCCACTCGTCCCACTAATGCGAATTCCTGTGCTTGGCCTTTTATTCTGCCAGTTGCGTCTATTTTTGCTTTGATCACTTCACTTTCTTTTTCCAAACGACTCTTTGCTCTGCTGGGCATACTGTTCAAATGAGGTCCTCTGATACGAAATAGCGTGAGCCCTCTCCAACATTTCATGATATGAGGTGAAACGATGGGACATAATGATCATGCCGTAAATAAAATAACAGTACCAAAAGCTGCCTTATTTATTTAAGAAATCCGAACACATTACAATTTACACCATAAAGGCTATGGAACATATTACAATTTACTCCAGCACGGTTGAATATATCTACCAGTCAGCATTTATTACTTGAAGTGACTTTGACAGTCTAGACATTTCCATTATCTTTCATCAGTGACGTATCTACCAAGTGCGGGACATACCTTGAGAGTTGCTCAAATTGCCTTTCGTAATCAATAAGTTACATTTTCCCCTGTCTGAGCTGCAGAAATTCTGATTCTTTGAAGTCCCTCAAAGCATGTGGGAAATATTTTGCCATCATTTCGTCTTTAAACTGCTCCCAAGTCAGATTACGTTGTTGCTCTTCCGTCCTTATACGTGAAACAGATTCCCACCAGTGACCAGCTGCTCTAATCAACATAAATTCCGCACACAACACTTTCTGTGCATCCGTACAAGCAATGTGTCGAAATATGCGCGCCAGACCTCTTATCCACTCTTCCACAACCAGTGGTTCAGAATTACCGTCGAAAGTGGAAGGCTTATACCTACGAAACTGCTCAACCACTGAGACAACTCCAGGGACAAAATGCAGTGCATTCTGCTGTGGCGGTGCATTTTGTGGTGGAGGTGCTTGATTTTGCCTACTCAACTCTTGTATCGCTCATAGTAAATCACGCATCAAATTCGTATGAGTAGATTGTGCCATTTCCTAAAATTTAATATGAAGTTACGATCACATTTTAGCACTAGGTCTATCACGTTATACTTTTTTTTTTATCATAATAAATATTTCAATTTAGTGGAGAAACAAAGTGCATGTCTTAAAAATATAGAAGTAGGAAATTTAAAATATATAAGTTATGCAAAACACCCAAGTGTATTCACGTTCTTACCCTTTTTACATACCTTAGAGTCGTCGGAGGGTGGTCGATTGGTGGTCGTTGAGTGCCAAAGACCATTCATATATTTTATAATTTTAAATTGTCATTATTGTTAAATTCATAAATCTTCAGAAAATGTTAACCTTTAACAAATACTACGCAATGAGACAAATAAACATTTTATTACACCTAATATTTAAAATGTATAAAATTCAGTGTTTATATATATATATAAATATATCTTCAAAATTTATTTATTTAGTATTTATTATTATTTATTTATTTATTTATTTTTATTTTTTTTTCATGGGGAATTACATCGAGATTTTAGCTACTAGAAAATACCATATACTAGTGCATGGAATATTATAAAATTTCACACATTTGAAAAAAAAATCTCGTAACTAAGTAATTTAGTGATTATTGTGGCTAAACATAAAATTTATTCTAAGAAAGGTAATTCTATTAAGTATATAAATATATACACACATAAACTATTTAAACAATCACACTTTTAATTTAATTTAATTTAAACTGTTCACGTGAACAGTGAACATCACTGTTCACGTCATTTTTTTTTAAAACCAAATTATGAAAATACACGTGAGTCTACAGGAAATTAAACCTACGCTCTGATACCAAACTGTAACGACCCAAATCTTTTTGTAAAATTGATGTCACTAACAAATCATTCCTTTTTAAAAAAAAAAAAAAAAGAATGAGTTTATAAAAATGTTATCACAATAAATTAGTGACAAGTGAAAGGGTAAAACATTTAAAATATGTTCCATTTATTCATTCATTACAATTGACGGAACATGTATTCTACATTTTTTTTTTGATACATGCTTGAAAGTATAATATGCTTTTCTGGTTCTTCAATGTGTGGGACACTGTCCTAAATAAAATAACAGTACCAAAAGCTGCCTTATTTATTTAAGAAATCCGAACACATTACAATTTACACCATAAAGGCTATGGAACATATTACAATTTACTCCAGCACGGTTGAATATATCTACCAGTCAGCATTTATTACTTGAAGTGACTTTGACAGTCTAGACATTTCCATTATCTTTCATCAGTGAAGTTGGTGAAAGAAATAATATTTAATTCAAACTTTACTTAAAATGAAATAATAGTAGCACTTAAAAATTATATTATTTTATGCTTCATCAAGTATTGACAAGGAATAATATTTAATTCATTTATTCTTGGGTAAGTTATGTCTTTTGGTTCCAAAAGTTACGTCTACTCATTTTTTTTCCCTTTCTGCATGTTTAAGTATTTACAATCAAAGTGCAATTTTAACATTTAAAGAAATGGAATTATTAATTCACTAGACAACATGCAACTAAATTTTAACAAACATGTCTAATAATTAAATTAAACATAAGTCTCTATGGCAACTAAATTAAAGATAAAATAAAGTTACGTGCTAGATTTTAGATTTTCATCCTGCGAAATGAGGCACAATCACACCATCGAATCGCCGCACTCCGACACGACCCGAATTAACCTGTAAGGCAGGGAAAAAGGGGTGAGTACGTGGGAATACTCAGTAGGATATCAGATTAATGGTGCGATCCCGAAAAATAATTTTAACACAAGTGTCAAAATACCATACCGTCGCATAACTTTAAATCCGGTAAGAGCTCACATCATATCATATCATTTCATTTCATTGTACCGAAATGACCATATCATTCATATCATAACTTTAACTTTCATAAGTATGAAATTCGTCAACATGTAGCCAAAATAATTAAACGGGAAATAAAAAAATACTGCACCTCATATCCTACCTCGTAAAGTTGAATAAAGTTTTGAAAGATGAACTCCAAAATCACGTTCCTGATCTTCTAATTTTTCTTGGCCGTGGTGAAAATTATGGGACCATTTTTGTATATTATTTACGATGAAAACAAATACCCAAATGAATCTGCTGAGTACGTGTGTGTATATAGTATATAGGAGTGTGTGGTTAAAGTGGAAACGCGTGCCACAAGATGATAAAGTCATGACCACCTTTTAGGTATCAGAATAATATAGGGTGAGCAGTTTACCTTTTCTTTCTTTATGGACGCGAAACGTGGCCATAGAGGTGGGGAGTTACAGTATCTGGATTAGTTTATATGTTGGAAATGGAGAGTTATATAATATATAAATTCAAATCAATTTTATTGTGAACACAAGTGGCCGACTTAATGACACAAACCAATTTAATAAAATATTATACAGTATCAATTTCTTTAAACGTCAATATCTTAGGCTTAGATTATCCGAATCAAATTTTTCTTGAGCCTAATATGCATGATTAATTACGATCTACCCAACGAGTCCGATATTCATATACTTATTGTCACTCCGTCAATATCTACATTTTAACCCAAATTAAATTTAAATTTACTTTATATACACTTTAGTCCCTAAACTTTCAAAATATTAAATTATAACATACATAATTTAAATTCTATTCTACGAAATGTCGGAATATTACATTTAGTTCATTCAAATATCACATTTGCATAATTAGGGTTTTCTCCAAATTAAGGTTTTCTTTAGGTCAAGAATTAATTTTGGATAATTAATTTCGGTAAAGACCACGATAAGTAAAATTGAACTACTCAATCTCTGTGGGACGACATTCGGACTCACTTTATTAATTGTTTTGATCCGTACACTTGCGGTGGTTTAAATTGAAATAAACAATTTTGTGAATAGCTACCAAGATGTCAACTTAGTTGGGATGTCTTGATGCACCTTCTGAGTCCATACAAAACACATTTACATGATATAGATTTTTTAGACATTGTATCACCATTGGTTTCACCACAAAATCACCCACACAAATACTCTTCTCTTGTGCTCACAAACACACTCTGGTATTCAAACCAAAAAAATGAGACAGAAACTCTAGTAAGAATGGGATCCAATTTGAGAACTTTTGAAGAGATGGGGCTGAGAAATTTGTGGAGATGGTGGAAACATTTTGGTTTGATTAAGGTAATTCTGAGATTTAGTTGAAGATTTGCATAACGATGTGATATTAGCATTTATACTATGCTGTGTGTATATAGATACTCACTTTTAGTATAATACTAATAAATATTTAGCTTAAACAAGATACTTTTAACAGCTCCTTCACAATCACAAAGTATGAAGTTTCGTGTAAAATCTTTTTTTTTTTTTACTGGTATTTTGTTTATATTAATTGCCAATATTCACCAAAAAATACGTATGCTTAATTGGTTTTTGCAAATGTTTCCTAGATTTCGTTCTTTCTTTCCCTGGCATGTCGGGTCTGATTTTTATTCAAACAATTGTACTGGTATAATTTTTTGTTGTTACTAATAAGGGAAAGGTGTAAATGGTAAGCGTGCTACCGAGGTGCCAACTTAGTTGGGATGTCTTAGTACACCTTTTGATCCCGTTCACAAACAGATTTACATGAAATAATTTGTATTAGACATCATATCACCATTGGTTTCATCACAATATCACCCACACAATACTCTTTTTCTCTTGCTCTCACAAACTTTCCGCACATAAAAAAAAAGACTTTGGATTCAAATGGTTTGAACTCTAGAGTGGGCAATTGACCATCCAAAAATTGTACTTTGTATGAAGGCACATGGTCATTTCTTCATTATCATTTTTTACTTCTACAACTAATTTTTTTTTTTTTTTGAAGATTTACACACAGATTAATGCTCTTGATCATTTAATTCAATATATCAATTTTCTTTTGTTATTTTGTATGAATGAATCTGCAGATATTAAAAACAAACTTGTTTGCCTGTGTTATATTCGGTCGGACATTGAAGAATACTGGGGAATCAGAACAGGCCTATGCTTTTAATTATTATATTTTGGTCATTTTATTTAATTAAAGGAAGAAATGATGTTTTATTCAATTAGGGTTATTTTTTAGTATTGAGACCAATAAAGAATGACAGAAACTCCGGTAAAGCAAAATTGGCATTCTTGATACATCTCTCGGATGGAGAATGGGATCCAATTTGAGAAATTTTGAGGAGGTGGCGCTGCAAAATTTATGGAGGAGATGGCCGCAGCATTTTGATTTTATTATGGAAAATCTGGTATTTAGTTGAAGATGTACATAATGATGATATTAGCATTTATAATCCACCACGTTAAGAGAAATAATTTATATATTTTTCTACTAGAATCACATTTAGTATAATACCGGTAAATATGTATCTTCAACAAGATACTTTTACTAGCTCCTTCTCAAAGTATGAAGTTTCGTACGAAAATACTTTCTTGGTATCTTGTTACATTAATAGTCATTATGCATCATAAAATATGTATGATTAGTTGGTTTTTATACATGGTTCCTAGATCCTAGCCATTTTCTCTTTGTATCATTTTGCTTTCGATATGGCAGTTTTGAGATGAAGTATACTATCTAGTTTGACGTGCCACAAAATACAAAGTCTATTGATGGCATATTGCAACGAGAAAAATAGGAGTACGGAGTTGTGAGAATCGTGTATGATGGAAAAAAACTTGCTGCTAAGAGAACCCAAGTGAGGTAAATTTCTTTACATGACCATCTTGTTTTCCATCATCTAATACTAGTTCATAGCTCCTCTATAGGTTTCTTTAACATGGCTATATTTTGAGGCTATTTGTCTTCATAACTCTTCTGATGGGTTTTTCTAATACAATATTTGAGAAATTGTCAACTAGTTATCGTTATGAAATTTATTCCGTTGAGAAACCCGGTATTGTTCGAAAATTTTCATTTTGAGAAGTACTATATGCCTTTTGCTATAACTAGAAATACCACAAATTATATTCCTAGAATTTTCTTAATCCTTGATTTTTTTATAAAGGAATGGTATATCACAAAGATTGAATGGAAGATGAAGATTGCATTAATGTCTTTATGCAGCAGCCTGGAGGTGGCTATTTGGCATATCCTCACTCGAGTAGGTTTGAGAGTCAGGAAAGCTTGTAGGGTTTGGAAATACTTTGAATCAACATATTTTGTGTGTTTTGGAGGATAAATAAATAAATTTTCCAGCACGTTGTATTTGTACTAGTGAATTGGTTTTCGATATATAATATTTTGTACGTTAGATTAGATTTTATTTTTCGCAAATACTCCATTTTTTGTTTCACAGTATACATGGAGAAAGTTTCACTGATATATTTACAACATAATTTTCGACATATGAGTAGCCTAAGTTAAAAGAATTGAGAGGAATTCATGAGCATCACTCGTGGCCGTCCAGGTTTTATTAGTCATGCTACTTGTACGATCATTTCTTATAATATTGGTTGATAATCATATTTGTCAACATCAATTCATCAATTTTAATAACTGTTTTTAAAATTAATGGACCAGATTATGACAACATCAACGTTGTCATTCATTATTATCAACAACAATTGTACAAGTAGAATAATTCTTCATTTATTGATAGGTCCGGTTCAAGGGTCCCATTTTCCTATATTTAATTAAACCTATCATTTAGTGGTTGTTTTCCTTTTAGACATCACGTCATTAGTTTATGACATTAAATCACCCTTTCTACAATCTTTATCCCTTTCTCTCACAAACACACTTTCCTCACACCCAAAAATGGCTGTCAATTCAAATGGCAAGCGACCTCTAGAGATGCCAATTGATCATCCAAAAATCAAACTTTGTATCAAGACACAGGTTCAATTCATCATTATAAATTTGCTTCTATAACTCCTGTTTGTTTGATTTACAAAAATAAAAGCTCTTCATTTCATTTAATATTTAGTTTTTATTTCCATTTTTTGCTTTATGTACGAATAAATTGACAAATATTTAAACAAGCACTTGTTTAACTGTATATGCAGTCTGACAGCGAAGAATACTTGGGGATTGGAATATTTAAAGTTTTTAATTAGGGCATAAATGATGTTTAATTAAATTAGGGCTGAATTTAAATATTCTTTGGAGTCTAGGAATCTAGGTGCATTTTCATTTTTATGTATTCATTAGCCTATGAATCCATGAAGCACGGACACGCCTATGAAGCCAGCATATTGGTGTGTGACATGCACGGGACAAGAGTCCTAGGCAAGCAACAAGTTGCCTGTTGTTGTTTTTTTTTTTTTTTCCCATATTTTTTAGACCTGACACGACACCGACATCGACCATGTTTTGACACTTATATAGCATCTCAGCACGGATATTTTTGAAGTATTCAAACCAATAAAAAGAGACAAAAACTTGGGTAAAACAAAATTGCATTCTTGATACAGTGTGAGATGGCACATAGGATTGATCTGGAAAATCAACAAATGTGAAAATGAAACCCTAAACAGGCTGTAAAGATGCGGATATATTCTGATTGTCTCTACAGACTAGGCCCATATTTTCATTGACCTCACCATTTTACCCTCATCCTTTCTTGCAAATGAATGCCCACATTTTTTACTAAATAAACTGACCAAGTTGCCATAATTTCTTTATTACAATGAAGGCTGACATTTCATTGTTCTTCCTCCTAAAATTATCTTTTTACTATAAAAATAAAATAAAACTCACAACAAAAAGATTTAATATGATGTTATTTAATGTGTCCTTTGCTTGCCGCGGCCCAGATTTTTTGAATATGTACATGTCATTTGGGATATGACATGCATTTCCATGTCGGTGCTTCAAACTTTCCTATTGAATAGCTGCAAACCAGGGACGGACCCACTAGGGGACTAGTGGGGTTGGCCGCCCCACTGAATTTTCGAAAATCTTCAATTCGACCTTGTTAAATTTAAAATTTCAGAATTTTTTGGTTTTTTTCAAAATTTATTTTAGCCAATTTTCGGTCAAACCCCCACTTAGCGGCGGATCCAGCACCCGGTGAGCACCCGCAACCGCCCGTGCTGGATCTGCCAATATTAATTTTTTTTTTTTGGATATATATCTGGTAATCCCATTTATTTTAAGTTAACTCCTGTAGCTCAGACGTAAGTGTTATGTTTTGTAAGCAGGAGGTCAAGTGTTCGACTCTTTACAAGAACAATCTTTATTTTAATTATTTTAGTTTAATATTTTTTGTCATTTTGATTAAAACCAATTGCAATGGGAAAAAAAATTCAAACTGTGATCTCCATTGGAAATAACAAAAGTTTGACCACTATGGCAATTTGTGTGAGCTATTGATATGTGTAACATAAATTTGGAAAGATTCGAATAGGTAGTGAGATTTATGCAGTGGGAAAGATTCGAACCGCTCTCTTCCATAGAATTTTAAAAATGCCTTACCACTTTGGCATTTGATGAATAACATAATCATATATAATGGTAATATAATAATAGATATAGTTGATTTTTATTTCCACCATTGTTGTGGACAATTAACGACCACCCATGCTCATTCGAGCTCCTAAATTCGGCCCTGCCCCCACTAAAGAATAATTTTGGAATCGCCCCTGCCGCAAATAGTATCTTGTCTGTTCCATTTGTTGATAAAAATAATATAATAGCCGTGAGAGATTTTTTTCCCCCAATTTTTAATCCAAATTTTTCTTTGTTAGAATGGATGATTTTGTTGATCAAGAATCAATTCTAGGCATTCTTTGTGAATCTTCCAGTTTCGATTTCCTAAATTCGTGAGTATTTTTTAAAATCAGAGCATTTGTAGATTCATTCTGCATTCTTGAATATTTCCATCTTGGTGCTGCATAAGTAGCTTGCAGTTGTTGTGCGAGGAGGTAGTATTGAGTCACCTGACTGAATGAGTATTAGAATAGTCCAATGGTTGATTTCAGAATAAATTCATCAGCTTTTCTGATGGGGCCTTACTGTGACAAATTATATTTTCATATTGTTATATGCATGTAATTTGAGAGTCTAATGGCTCATGAACATGTAGATATATATGTTTCAACGGATAACTTTCTTCAAGTTTTAGAGTTTTAGGCTAAAATTTTGAACTACTGAAAAGCAGAGTTGAAGTGCTTTCTCAACTGAAAGTTGTTAAAAGATTTGCTTAATGGAAGTAATTTCTAGAGTTTGCCTGAGAGGTCTTGTAAAAAGTTCATAGCAGAAAATCTGGGATATCCTTGAAACTTTATTTAAAGATGATATTAGCATTTATATTACCTTGCTTTAAAAGAAACGTATTTAAATATTATTCTAATAGATTAACTTTTAATAAAATATTGATAAATATGTAGCTTATATCAATTACTTTTACTATCTCCTTTATAAAGTACGACGTTTTGTGCAGAACACTTTCTTGTATCTTGTTTACATTAATTGTCAATATACACCAAAAAGTATGTATGCTCAATATGTTTGTGTACATGGTCACTGGAACCTAGCAAATTTCTCTTTGCATCGTTTTGCTTTTGGTATGGTAGGATGGAGATGAGGTCTACTATAGAGTTAGACGTGACCGTAAAATACATAGTTTATTGATGGCATATTGCAAAGAAAAGAATTTTGAGTACGAAGTTATGAGGTTCGTATATGATGGGAGAAGACTTGATGTCAAGAAAACCCCAGACGAGGTAAGGTGGTTAAAAGAATTTAAAGGAATTCTTCGCCACACCACTTTTGCGGGTCCATGTTTCTTTAAATGATATGTCCAGTTCTTGGACCACTTTCCTTTAATTGATCCTATTATTTAGTGTTTGTTTAATTTTGATTTTTTTAAGAAATGTGATTAAAAGTAGGAAAAAATTGATCCACATGTTGCGAATGACCAGTATTAAAAACCAACAATGCAACATAGCATTATTCAAATTTCGTGCGCATTCCACATGCATGAACAAAGGTAACTTTAAATTTCCAAAGAATAACCAACTTCATTAAGGATGCAACGTCGCTGCATGAGCTGTTACGTCTTGTGAATATGCCAATTCAAGATAGTACCACATCCTCGTGCGTCCCCCTCTCCCCCAAAAAAGAAAAACAAGGAGTGCACAATTTTATCAGTTTGAAAGAATCCTCGGGCCATCTAACATGGCATTCTATATGCAATTTATGAGAGCCTACCTGAAAATAGGTTGATAACATGTTGAAAAGCACATGAGTTGTGAAATATGTGGCTGAATCTGCTAGAGATGTTCAATAATCCCTGTTAGTACCACGTGAAGCTGGAACCCATTAAGTGTGCCCTTTGTAGTGAGCTTAGGAAATTCTAGTGGACAAATAGAGTTAAACATAAATAAGAGAGGAATTCTACCCCAAAAAAAAGCTGTTAATGCATTGATGAATTACTTAGTGTTGAAGAAATACAAATGCTATTACTATGGGAAAGATATTCAATGCATGTATGTGACATTGAATTTGACAAGACTTTGACCAATAAATGAAGAAATTTATTTAAAGACGTCCTTGAAAGATCTTCATAAAATTTAGCCAAATATTTTTCTTCTTTTCAGAAGGGACCCGTAGTGCTATACATATCATCAGAAATCAAAATAAGATCACATTGTTATCATATGGCGCAAGCTGATGAGCATATTAAGGAAACATTATGATGCATAGGAGCAAACAAATAACATTCTATTCGATTATCACAATATCCCTTTTATTGTTATCATCAACTCTTTTAAAGTCCCTTCAGCCTGGACAATAGTTTTTAGGGGATTTCACCTTAGTAAAGAGTGGGACTTCACCTTGCCTCTAAGAATGTATAGCTAGAGATTAAGATGTAGCATTATTTGAAGAAATTTATGGATTTTTGAAGCTTAATTGATAGCATTATCTGATTTCTTGGGTTGCCGGATTAATTAATTGGGACTGGGTCCCCATTTGGATGGGTTTCATTCAAATAGGCGTATAAGCACTTCGACCCTCAGGGCCACCCAATTTGAGGGGGTAAGTGGATCTGGACAAAGTTCATTCCACCTTCTCACCCAATCCTGTTGTGGAGAATACTCGTCTAAAAGGCAAAGGTCACACAATATTAAACTGAGAAGCAAGATAATCAAAACGGCCTAAAGTAAAACAGTGCAGAAACTTAAAGATTCACGACAAGATTTCTTTCGGCCTAAGCCCCGGAGGTTCGACGACCGCTTCAAATGCTTACATCTCCCGTTGAGCATCCAACAAGTTGAATTATGCTCGATTGTACTAAAATAGCCAAAAATTGGCAACAAAGGGTCACAAATATTCAACAAATACAGGGAGATAAATCAAAGACACTTATCTCTCAAGATCGACCCAACACCTTCAAAGAATCACAAAGAATCTTCACTGCATCTCTCTTAGAACATCAGAACTCAAGAGAACATAGGATTTTACAGATAATCACTCAGAATATCTAACCAGATCACTAAGATTTACACGTCTAAGGCCTCAAATCAGAGATTTGAGCTAAAGAATCAAAACTGATGAAACCCTAACTAGAAGAGAGGTTTTTCTCTCACAAGAATCAAGAGTCAGACGCGTTAATTGAGAGAAAGGCATGCCAAGTAAAACGACACCAATAATAGAAGGTTCCAAATCCAATCAAACAATCCAGGTCAAGCCATGTGTCTCCATTCAGTTGAAAGTGTCAATTTAATAAAGTTGCAGTTTCATAAAACACGACTTTTCAGTATCAAAAAGTTCTGGAAGCATATAACCACAATTCGAGTCTCACACTACGAGTTGGAACAAAAGATAGGTTGTCCTTACTGGAGTGTATTTAGTCTCTTGATGGTAGCTTTGTCAGAAAACTATAGAAAATTCTAAGCATTTATTTCTTCATTGTGAATTTTGCGCAAGGAGTGTGGTAATTTTTGGCAGACATCTTCGGAAGCCCAGTTGATACATCACAGTCGGTAGAGTGTTTGATAAGTAAGCTTGAAATCGTGCTTGTAGCACTCAATTACTTGGTATTTCGCGGGCTATGGTAGAAACACTTTCATGATCCTTCGGACAGCCAACAATCAGTCCATTCTTAGTAGAACTTAATACCTGTGGGGCGTTACTTGCATTTCTTTAAGATAGCAGGGAAGGAAGCCGATGAACTGGCTAGGGTATGTTGAGTAATAAACTTGATTTTTGGACTAAATAATATGGATGTAAGGATTTTGCTTATAGGCTCAAATCAATTAAAAGGCCCAACATGCCTATCATTTTTAGAAACATTATCTAGAAAAATCTATATAAATATCTAAGTAAGGTATGTGGTCTTATAAAGAACATCTAGAGAATTCTAGAAAAATATCTTTGTGTGGTCTAGGTGTCTCTAGAAAATGTGTGGACTGGAATCTTCATGTAAACACTATATAAAGGGGTAGTGTCCTTCATTTTGTAATAAGCCAAAAAGTGTGTAAAGTTTTGAAGTTGAGAAATACAAGTTTCCTTTTTCACTTCTTTTTTCCTATTAGTGTTGTTTTCTTAAAAACTTTAGTCAATCCAAGTTAGTAAACCCATCTTTCCTCCAACAAACTCGTATCAGAGCCCTAAGGTTTTTGTGAAAAATGGCAAGTGGGATGATTCCTTTTCAAGTCCCCCAACTTAACAAGGATAACTACGACAATTGGAGCATAAGGATGAAAGCATTGCTCGGGTCGCAAGATGCATGGGAGATCGTAGAGAAAGGCTACATAGAGCCACAAGACAAGGTTGCTCTATCCCAAGCACAAATGGATAGTTTGAAGGATGCAAGGAAGAAGGATAAGAAGGCATTCACCCTCATCTATCAAGCCTTAGAAGAAGGCATGTTCGAGAAAGTAGCTCGTGCTACTACAAGTAAGAAAGCATGGGAGATCTTGCAAAACTCCCACAAAGGAGTTGAGAAGGTGAAAAAGGTTCGACTTCAAACACTTCGAGGTGAGTTTGAAGCTTTACATATAAAAGAATCGGAATCAATTTCTGATTACTTCTCTAGAGTATTGGCTATTGTGAATCAATTAAAGAGGAATGGAGAAAAGTTGAATGACACTAGAGTAATTGAGAAGATACTTAGGTCTTTAGATTCTAAATTTAACTACATAGTTGTATCCATTAAGGAATCTAAAGATCTAGATATTATGAGTGTCGATCAACTCATGAAATCTTTACAAGCCCATGAGGAAAGACTAAGGAAGAAGGTGAAAGAAGAGCCATTAGAGCAAGCTCTTCAAACAAAGCTCACTTTGAATGAGGGTGAAGGAAGGTTCAACAGTAGAAGAAGCCAAAGAGGAAGATGACGAGGCCAAGATCGAGGAAGAATTGCATCCTACAAGGAGGAAAGAAGACAAAGTTCATTTTCTACCAGAGGTCGTGGAAGAAGAAAAGGTATGAGGCACAATGAAGGACCAAGGTATGACAAATCTCAAATTAAATATTACAATTGTCAAAAACTTGGTCATTATGCTTCAGAATGTATAAATATTACTAAGCAAGTTGAGGAGAAAGCCAACTACGCTTGTTGGGAAAGTGAAGTAGATCCTGTACTACTGTTGGCTTACAAAGGTAAAGAGAGCAGAGAAAAGAATACTTGGTATTTGGGTACAGGAGTAAGCAACCATATGTGTGGATGAAAAAATATGTTTGTGGAGCTTGATGAATCAGTAAGCGGAAACATTAAATTTGGAGATGAATCCAAGATCCCAGTGAAAGGAAAAGGTAAAATCTTGATCAGCTTGAAAAATGGTACGCATCAATTTATCTCAAATGTCTATTATGTGCCCAATGTGAAAAATAACATTTTAAGTTTGGGACAACTCTTAGAGAAGGGCTATGATATTCATTTGAAAGATCATAGTCTTTCAATAAAATATCAAAGGGAAAATTTGATTGCCAAAGTCCCAATGACAAGAAATAGAATGTTTGCGTTAAGCATTCAAAATGACGTTGCTAACTGCTTAAAAGCTTGTTTTAAAGATTTATCTTGGCTTTGACACTAGAGATTTGGCATCTTAATTTTGGAGGCTTAAAGTTGTTAAGTAAGAAGAAGATGGTGAAAGGGTTGCCTCCAATAAATCATGCGGATCAATTATGTGAAGGATGATTACTTGGAAAGCATTCGATGAAAAGTTTTTCAAAAGAAGCTTCTCCAAGAGCTAAGAAGCCATTAGAACTTGTACACTCCGATGTTTGTGGGCCAATTAATCCAAGCTCTCTTGGTAAGAGCAATTACTTTGTTTTTTTTATTGATGATTTTAGTAGAAAGACTTGGGTCTATTTTATCAAACAAAAATTGGAAGTTGTTGAAACTTTTAAGAAGTTTAAAGTTCTTGTTGAAAAAGAAAGCGGATCTAGTATAAAAGTGTTAAGATCGGATCGAGGAGGAGAGTTCACCTCCAAAAAGTTTGAGAAATATTGTGAGGAGAATGGAATTCGTCGCCCATTGACGATTCCATACTCTCCACAACAAAATGGAGTAGCCAAAAGAAAGAATAGATCCATTCTTAATATGGCCCGCTGCATGCTCAAAAGTAAGAGATTGCCCAAGGAAGTTTGGGCTGAAGCTGTTAATTACACCGTGTATCTGTCTAATCGATCGCCTTCTAGAAGTGTGTGGAATAAGACACCACAAGAAGCACGGAGTGGAAGAAAGCCCAACAACTCTCACTTATGAGTATTTAGGAGCATTGCATATGCTCATATACCAGATCAAAAGCGGTCCAAGTTAGATGACAAAAGTGAAAGGTATGTCTTTATCGGTTATGACTCTCACTCTAAAGGCTACAAGTTGTATAATCTAAATAAGGAGAAGATCATCATAAGTAGAGATGTCGAGTTTGATGAAGAAGGAACTTGGAATTGGGGTGTCCAAGAAGAAGACTATGACTTTTTACCATTCTTTGAGGAAGAAGAACAAGAGAATGAAGAGCAGCAAGAGTTTACCAGTCCACCTCTATCACCTACTCATGGAGATGCTTCCCCATCATCTTCACAAGGAGAAAGCTCAAGTGAAAGGACGCCACGGATGAGGGACCTACAAGAGCTATATGAGGCAACAGAAAATCAAAATGATCTCACACTCTTTTGTCTTTTTGCCGATTGTGAGCCAATAGAGTATGAAGAAGCAGCGCAAAATAAAAGATGGAGAGATGCCATAAATGAAGAGATTAAGACTATTGAGAAAAATGGCACGTGGAAGTTGACAACTCTTCCTAAAGGAAAGAGAGCAATCGGAGTTAAGTGGGTGTATAAGGCAAAGAAGAACGCTAAAGGAGAAGTAGAAAGATACAAAGCAAGATTAGTTGCCAAAGACTACAACCAACGGTCGGGAATCGATTATGAATAGGTATTTGCTCCTGTTGCTCGTTTAGAAACCATAAGATTAATTTTCTCTCTTGCAGCGCAAAATAAGTGGAAGATATTTCAAATGGACATGAAATCAGCTTTTCTAAATGGTTATTTCGAAGAAGAAATCTATGTGGAGAAACCAATGGACTATAAAGTAAAAGGATATGAAGGTAAAGTCTTGAAACTAAAAAAGACTTTATATGGGTTGAAACAGGCTCCAAGGGCATGAAATAGTAGAATTGACAAGTATTTTCTAG
Organism: Olea europaea var. sylvestris; assembly: GCF_002742605.1. Lineage (NCBI taxonomy): Eukaryota > Viridiplantae > Streptophyta > Magnoliopsida > Lamiales > Oleaceae > Olea > Olea europaea. The sequence continues at coordinate 351,061 of NW_019265404.1, forward strand.
AAAATAACTTCACAAAATGCCCTCATGAGTATTTCCTTTATACAAAGGTAAATGAGAAAGGAGATATTTTTCTTGTTTGTTTATTTGTAGATGATCTTATATTCACAGGAAATAATCAAACTATGATCGTTGAGTTTAAGAAGGCCATGGCTCAAGAATTCGAGATGACGGATATCGGCCTTATGGCCTACTATCTTGGGATTGAGGTAAAGCAATGGAGGATTGTATCTTCATCTCACAAGAAGGATATGCAAAAGAAATTCTAAAGAAATTCAATATGGAGGATTGCAAGCCTGTATGCACCCCCATCGAATACGGAACTAAGTTGTCGAAGAATGATGAAAGTGAAAAAGTAAACCCAACACTTTTTAAGAGTCTTGTTGGAAGTCTAAGATACTTGATGTGCACAAGACCAGATATCCTTTTTGGAGTTGGGCTCATTAGTTGCTATATGGAGACACCTACCATGACCCATATGAAAATTGCAAAGAAAATTCTTCGCTACATCAAAGGTACACTTGATTATGGCTTAGTCTATTCATCATCTAATGAATTCAAACTTGTTGGATATAGTGACAGCAATTGGGGTGGAGATAGTGATGATAAAAAAAGTACGACTGGATATGTGTTTTACTTGGGCATCACAGCTTTCACTTGGAGCTCAAAGAAGCAATCGATCGTAGCACTATCTACTTGTGAAGCTGAATATGTTGCAGCTACATCAAGTGTCTGCCATGCAATTTGGCTTAGAAACTTGTTGAAGACGCTTGGAGTTTCACAAGAAGAACCAACCGAAATCCATGTTGATAGCATTGACATTGGTAAAGAACCTAGTATTCCATGATAGAAGCAAGCATATTGATACAAAATATCATTTCATAAAAGAAAGTATTGCAAAGAAAGAAGTGTAGCTGAAATATGTAACCTCCCAAGAGCAGATCGCCGACATTCTCACTAAGCCACTCAAGCATGATGTGTTTCGCAAGTTAAGAACTCTACTTGGAGTAGCAAAATCAAGTTTAAGGGGGGATGTTGAGTAGTAAACTTGATTTTTGGACTAAATAATGTGGGCTTAAGGATTTTGCTTATAGGTCCAAATCAATTAAAAGGCCCAACATGCCTAGCATTTCTAGAAACATTATCTAGAAAAATCTATATAAATATCTAAGTAAGATATGTGGTCTTATAAAGAATATCTAGAGAATTCTAAGAAAATATCTTGATGTGTGGTCTAGGTGTCTCTAGAAAATGTGTGGACTAGAATCTTCATGTAAACACTATATAAAGTGGTAGTGTCCTCCATTTTGTAACAAGCCAAAAAGTGTGTAAAGTTTTGAAGTTGAGAAATGCAAGTTTCCTTTTTCACTTCCTTCTTCCTATTAGTGTTGTCCTCTTAAAAACCTTAGTCAATCCAAATTAGTAAATCCATCTTTCCTCCAAAAGGGTAAATATGTATAAGTCTCATGATGAATTGCTGATTCTTCGCCATCTGGAGATTGTGGGATTCCCGTTCAGCTGATTCAGAACTGGTCGGGCGAAGGCTAATACTGATTGAGCAGCTCACAGAAGCCCGAATCAAGTTAGATGTGCTGGCGTGTCTCTCTCCTGCTGGGGGTTTGTGAAGGGTTAACTTGCAACCCCCTTCAGAATTTTGTTGGCTTTTGAAGCTGAACTCATAACTGTGATACATGCAGTTCAGATAGCATGAGAAAAGAATTGGCATCAGTTATGGATAGAGAGTGACAACTTCTGTGGTTTATCGCTTAATTTTTGTGCTATTTTTGTGTCCGAGGATGCTCTGGGCTGTTATAATTATTGGTTTTAGATAGATTTTTTTCTTCGTTTCCTTGGCATGTTGAGATGTTTTTCTCTTGAACTATTGTATTGATATGTTTTTTCTCATTGATATTAATAAGGGGGAGGGTAAATAGTGAGGGTGTTGTGGAAATGCCAACTTAGTTGGGATGTCTTGGTGAATCTCTTGAGCCCGTCTACGAATACATTTACATAAAAAAATATACATATATATTTTTTAGACATCATATCATCATTTGTTTCATCAAAAAATCACCCACAAAATACTATTTTCTTATATTATTGGATACGATTTTTCATTTGTTTTCCGATGTCTTAAGATATCTAAATTTAATACTTCATCCTCATGATACAAACTGTAAAGATCAAATTAATAATACCTTTCTAATTTAGCATGTCTAGTGTCCATGTCAATGTTAAAATTATATGCACCATTACGTTTCTTAGCCATCTCGAAATAAAAAGAAGCTTTAATTTTGGAAGTTGCAACAGAGCTCGTAAAGGAACGAACACATTCATCATTATCATATTTACTGAAATAGAAATTACACAATTCATTAATAAAACATTCCAATTCTTGATTTATAATATTTATATTAAAACTTAAATTTTCTGAAATTATTCTGTAGCACATTGAACTCCAAATAATTTAACGTGAGGATCCATCATAGCTTGGTAGAGAATGATCTCAAACTTCCCTATTATTAAGCAATAATAAGAATTAATACAGGTGGAGAGATTAAATACTATTATCAACCAATTGTAGATGATTCAAGTATGATATTAAGATGTACCCTGGTGGCATAAAAACAATATATCTAACTTCATATTTTTAGCACAATTTATAGCAAAATGTAAAATTTTGCAGCTAGTTGACCTCAAAAACTGGTGGGAACACATGGCCAATGTTCCCCACTCCACTTCTATCCACGTGTCAAGTTTCTACACACTTGGGGATGCACAAACATTAGATGCATGTGGCCTTCACTTGCGATAGGAAATGCAACCATGGGACTCCAATGCTCAAGTTAGTCAATGGTCATGAGATAATATTTTAGTGTTGGACAGAAAATGAACGAGAGCAAAGAAGTATTTGGATCCAAGTTAGCGATGATTTTACCAAGCAATCTTACTCTTGAAAGTGCAAAATTGCATTACATTTGGATGGCATCCATATGACAGCATTTGAACATTAGATTTCTAATATTTTCTGAATTCATCTAATCTTAATAAACCTTTTAGCACGCACGCCTATCATGTTGGAAAAAAATGAGTAAATGATTCATTTTTGGCAAGATTTTCGGAGGGACCCGTTGGTCCAATTTGGAAGATTAAAGTTGATCCGTGTTCTCCTCCGTGAGAGCATCAAAATCATATATTTACTTGCAAAAAATGAAGTTCGGGTGAATGAGAAATTGAAGCTCAAAGTTGACCATTGGAAGATGGTTTTATGTGGGAAAATAGCTTTTGTCTCACATAAGAAAAGGAAGAAAGCAATAACCACTTTAAATATGGTTGCACATTGAAAGGGTGTAATTATGTGCAGCATAGATGCTCTTTCCATGTACGCGCGCAAGCGGGTGCAAATCTTGGACTGAAATAACTTTCGGACCTTGAACTTGTGTGTGGGCACGACCTGGGCAAAAATTGGCCCCCTCGGAGAGCCTACGTATTGCAATTCTTTTTCTTGCTTTCTCAACCTGACTTTTGAGTTTTTCAAACTTCCAAAACTCCCAGAAATTGAAGTGACTCCAATGTTAATTGCCATAGAGTTAATGGCAGATTTATGATATAATAAATCTCAAGTTTCCAGCAATTTACACAGATGAAAAAAGAAAATCATTTTCTTCCTCACTGTTAAAAAAAAATGTCCCTTGCAATTTCTGTCTGTGTCTTTGTCCAGTAAGGTTGTTGTGATATTGTTCAGACACTGTATTAGTTCGCCGGAGTAGTTTCTGTGGTGCTCAGGTTATACGGGTTTTGCCGTTGTATCCTGAGAAATAGACGCTCAGATTAAATCTCAAGCACTTACGGTGAGAGGGCGAATCTATTTTTTAAGAAAACTGTGTCTGCACAGGCCTTGAAAATTTATCGGTATTTATTTAGTTTGCATTTTATTTTTGTAGATTTATGTATTTAGCGATTTACACGTTTACAACATACTTGACCCATATATTGTTTGTTAAATTTATGTTAGAAATAGATAAATAAAAACTTTCTTTTCTAATTCGTTATATGTGTGAAAATAAATTTCACATATACGGTATTTCTATTTGTAAATAAAAAAAAATTGTGTTATTTTTGTTAGTGTATAAATAAAAACACTTTATGCAAATTCTGTGCAAGTACGGTGAGTTTTGCTGTCAGATACAGTGAGCTTTCTGCAAATACGGTACGCAGCATATACGGTAAGGTGCAAATACGGTAAGTTGCTTGTAAATACGGTGCGCTTCAAATACGGTAAGCGCCATATATAGTATACTTAAAATTAGTGTTTAAACTACACATACGGCATGTGATAATTCGGTTTCATTAACACCACTATATTCCAACATGTCAATCATCAGTGAAACCAAAAATGTATGTCGAATTCAGCAAAACTGGGAAAATAAAGCAAGATAAAATGTTTGTGCATTCATTCTCAAACTTATTACTGCATGTCCAATCCAAAGATCGGAATTCCAATGAATTTTTTGTTTTTCCACATTTTTAGAAACCCTTTTAGTTCTCTCAGAGGAATTCATAGAATTATTAACCATTCAACATCATGTACAAATATAATTATTTATATAACTTTCACAGAAGAATAAAAACGAAAAAAAATGCATTTTTGGTTCGGTCTCGAAGAATTGTTTAAACAGAGTTGAAGAGACAATAGTTAAACAAAACATAGAATATAAAAAAATATTTAATAAATACATGAACGAACAAAAAATGAAATTAATTACTGCAGAAATTATGAATCAATAAAGAGAAGAATAGATTTGCAAATCGAGGTCTATGTATTATTCAATTTTAAGTGCTTGAGGTTTCATTGCGAGCTTGGTTTCAAGATACAACAGAAAGATCAGTAGAAACTATGAGCTAAATTTTATTAAGAAATTGAAATGTTTGGACAGACAGAGAACAGAATACTTGAACTACAAGAAATGAGAGTTTTTTTCATTCGTGTGTGTAGCTTAGGAAAATGGGACCTCTAGTTATAGGCTCCATGATTGGCGATTTAATTTCACATATCAACAGGCCAATTGTAGCTATTAAAATAGGCTATTAACCACTTAAGTTCAGGATTTGAAGAACCTGGAAGGCCAGTTGTTGAAATAAATAGGAAAATAGAAAGAAAAATATGGATCTTACTAAGTAACCAAATTTCGGTATTCATGTATGTAGATCGTATTTACGCACGAGTTCAATGGTCCAAGTTGTTAATCTGGTTCGTGAAGTATTTTCCTGCGCATGCACATGCGCATGTAGAGAGAACCCCTATGCTATATATGATTACACCTACATAAAATATGACCACATATAAACTAGTCATTATCTTATCATTTCTATTTTGTGGGACAAGCTACAATTGCTTCCTCTCCAAAACTTAAAATCACTTCCACTAAGTAGACTTTTAAACATCAATTTTTTTATTCGTTCGAGCATCTTTTGGCTAAGTAAAGATGTGATTTCAACATTCTCACGGAGAAGAACACAAATCTACTTTAATATTTAAGAAAGAAGAAATGATTTTACTCAAAATTATGCCTAACACCCAACAATTCCCATTAGAAATAAATTTGATAGTGACATAGAAATGGAAAACATAGACTTGGTGATAAAGTCTATTGTCGTATCTGGCAGGTGATATGTAGGTATTATTCTTTGAACATTTTCTTGTGAAAGCATATTTACTTTACTAGCTGTCCGATAGATACAATATCTTTGATTTGTTCTACTTTTTGCGTAAATAATGATATACTTCACACATGATTCTTCTTGACACAATTCATTTCTCTTTGTCATCTAGGTCTGTGATTCTAAGTCAATGAGGTTGGACTTTCATTCTAAAAACAATGTTTCGATCCACTTAACACCTAGAGAAGAGTAAATAAATGTTCTGTGCAAAATTTAAATTTAACAAAAATAATTTGCAATACTTCACAAATTATAAAGTCTAGATACGCATGAGTAAAGTGTTTGGCACAATAATCAACAAAGCGAATAAATAAATGTGGTGAAAAATAAATAACAAGAAGAACTTTTACCAAGAAAAAATTCTAAAATAACTCTTCAAGAGAAAAAACCTCCAAGCACGTGCCACTAAATGATCCATTGTGAAATGATTAAACTTATAGACCCAGTTGAGACACAACTAAATTTTAGTAGACCCTGACTCTCAATTTGTAATTCTTCGAGGAACTCCTCGATTATGTACTCCAGCACTTATTCTAGAACCTTTGGACTTCTTTTTTTGCATGGATATCCAAGAACGAACTCATTCTTCCTTATTGAGAACTCCTGTCTCCGCTTATATCCATTAGAACTCTAAAGCTATATGGTAGAGTATTTTGTGGTGTTTTGATTTTTGGACGTGGAAGAGAATTTTGATAACAATTTGTTTATTCAAATCTAAGATATTTTCTTATTTCTCTTTTCTTTCAACACACATTGAAAGAGAAGATTTTTTGGTGTATATAAATTGTATTTCACAGTTCTAGGTAGTTTAGAAGTGTTTAGAAGTTGAAATAGGAAAAAAAAAAGTTCCCTCGCTTGGATGGGTGGTCGCGCATCCTCTTGACATTTATCGAACACACAAGTTTTGAAAAATATTCTTGAGCACCTTTGGATTTTCTTCGAGCATACATACTCTGAAACCATGCTCAAGCACACATGTCCTGAAAAATGTGCTCGAGCGCCTTTTGGATGTTCGTTGAATAGAGAAGAGTTATTCCACTTTCAAGATTTTTTAGGATAAATCTCCTTTACTAGGGCCTGGCCCCCTGGCATTACCAGGGCCTATGTGGCCTGGTAATTTAGCAGGGTTCGATTTTTTATGACTTACTCAACCAACTGTTAATATCTGTCAACACAACCTTAATTGCAACTTGATTTAATGAGTTCTGGACATGGAACTTGAGAAGACTTCTTTAGACCTAAACACATTGTATTAGCTCATTCATTCTAGAGCTCATTTCGATGACTTTTCAACTAACTCTCTATTTAATTTTTTTGTAAGAGGATTTAAAATATTACCCTTTGACCTTACCTATGAATAGAGATAACTTTGGTTGAAAGTATTGTCTTAGAGTGTTATGTCTTCAATGCATGTCTAGACTTACTATTATGTGCCATTCCAAACCACAAATTGACTACACAAAGTATGTAAATTGATGGCATAGGTTTTGCCATCTCTAAAAATCCTCTAAGAAGTTATGTAGCCATTTGGCCTCTTCACCATATTTGTTCAAGTATTCTTACTATTCATTTCCAGTGGTAAGCTCTTAGATTACTCGTGTATCTACTTTATTTACTAACTTTTTAAGTGATTTAGTCTCGTACAACTCATTAAGTACATCATACTCTCAATAGTTATAGAGTAACTTGAAAGACACCATCATTTTTATTATCAAAAGATGTTAACTTATATCTATCAACGTTCTAGTCATGCCAGAATCATCCTTGTTAAAATTTTCAAGTATTTTGTTCACATAATATGACCGACTTACAACGAGAACATTGTGATGTTCTTAAAATTTTAATTCTAAGTACCGCATCAGCTAAACCCATATCTTTTATGTCAAAATTTGAATTTAACATATCTTTAAAATATTTAATCATCTCATATGCTATGAACAATAAGCGTGTTATCAATGTAGAGACATGACATAACATTACTTTTATAGGCGTCTTTGACATAAATGCATTTGTTGCACTTATTGATCTTAAATATACATTCTATTATGACATTATCAAACTTCTCATGACATTGTTTTAGTGCTTGTCTCTAGCCATAAAACGACTTCACTAATTTACAAACTTTATTTTCCTGCCATGTTGAAGAAAAATCCTCAAGTTGTTCTACATAGATTTCTCCCTCTAATTCCATTAACAAAATTAGTTTTAATATCCATTTGATATACTTTAAAATTTCGCAGTGCTATAATTGTAAGTATCATCTTAATAGATGTTATCCTCATTGTTAGATAAAAGTGATTGAGGCCTTCTTTTCATCTATAGTCTTTTATCAATAGACTAGCCTTCTACTTTCTGACAACTCCTACTTTCACATTACTTTTGAAAATTCATTTGTAACATAATTGTTTGCATCTCAGAGGAAAATCCACTCTCATGTGCAGTTTTCCAAAATGGAATCTACTTCACTTTTAGTGGCTTTATTCCATTGAAATTGTTCTGAAAAGTTCATAGCTTCTTGAAAGCATTGAGGATCACTTCCCTGCATAAAAGTAAAAAATTTAGGACTAAATTTTTTTTGTTACGTTCTTGTTATTTTGCTACGTCTTGGTTAAACCTTAAATTTTTCTTCAAGTCCTTGGTCTTGGTTATTCACTAAGAAAAAATATCGATTTTGTAACGAAAAAATGTAGTTGTATAAATAGACGTTTTGTTGCAAAAATAATTTTGTGACGACAATACATTTGTTGCAGGCTTCATCGTACTCTATGAGTCACGGAATGTTTTCCGCGACAAACTTCAGCCATTCATCGCATTAATAAAATTGCAACTTTGTTTGTTTGACGCGGAATATATCAAATAGCAACACAATATTTGTAGCCATAATGTCGTAGGAATGCATATATGTCTCAAAAAATTAAAAGGGGACAATTCAATTTGTCGCAACGTTTGTTCCAAAAAGGTTTTTATGAGAAAGATGTTTATCGCGAAGGTTAAATCAAAAAATGTATTCTACGACAACTTTCGATCATTCATTGTATTAACAAAATCGCAAGACTATTTGTTTGACACAGAAAATATGAAATAGCAACACCATATTTATAGCCATAATGTTGTTGCAATACATATTCAATATTTATCGTATAATATATTTCAAGATATTTAATATTGTATAATATAATTCAAGATATTCAATATTTATAGTATAATTTATTTTGTAGCAAGTAATGTTTGTAATTAAATTTATTTCACAACACAAAGAGTTTATCGCGTGATATTTGTGCTACGATGTATCGTTGTTACCTAAATTAAAATATAAATGATATCAAAATAGTTAAAAAATCATATTACTATCAACCAGATAGATATAGACCGAGGTATTATTTACAAACTTTTATCATCTCCAAAACCAAAACAAATACAAACTAAACTAAACTAAATAACAGCCAAAATGGGGAAAATCAATAGTAAATTATCAAATAAATTATCATCCCCCCAAAAATCTTATAAACGCTCGATAAATTTCTAAACTGAAGCTTTGAAGGGATCAATCTATCATAGTCAAATCGAATAAGAACATAACCCTGAACTTTATACATGTGGCCATGGATGAAGATCAGAATAATTCCCCTTATTCTTTCTCCAAAACAGGCTAAAATTTACATTGACCTGTGAGAAGGATAGTCAAACATTGTCTAAAGCAATTAAAAAGAAGAACAGTTTCTAAGTTCTGCATATAGGAACAAGTCATCATTACAAATACGAGCCACTCAAGCTTGTCAAGTTAAATAAAACACGACCAAAAAAAATAAGTATACCTCAACAACTCCAACTCCACAACATAACCAACAAGGAGTGATGCAAAAAGAAGGAAAAAAAGAAGCAAGATAGAGAGAGATTTAATTCATAGTTCAAGATACCCAACTTGCTGGTGATTCAGTTATATTCCAGCATTTTTTATCAACTTCCTTTAATCCCTCTATTAACCACCAATTCAAAGCCATAAACCACGGCCTCCAACATTTATTGGGGCCAAAGATAGGCAAAGAAGAGGAAAATTTTCTTTGATTTGATGGTTAACATAGGGATTAAATGGAATTAATCAAAATCTCCCTTAACAAAAGGGAGAGTTATGACTTAAAAGTATAATGAAAACCTTGCTAGCAAGAAAAAATGGAGGCCTCTGAACTAACTCCAAGTCACATTCAGCCAAATATGGAACAAGGAATTGATCCGTCTCCCTGAACATTCACGTATGGCAATGTGAGAGAAATAAGCAAAACAGAGGAATCCGCATAAATTGATTGCAAAATGACAGTGAAGAATTAGAAGATTCACAATCACAAGTGAAGAATACCATCAAGTTATATAATAGATGAAGCAGAAACTGTATATAGTTAATATCATCAAGATTAAAAATAAAAAAGAACTACTGACCTCTCCCAGGCAATGAAATGCGCCATATATACCTCCAAATAAAGTCGAGAATATAGCATACCAGATCTGGGCATCCATTAATAGACCTAAAAAGGCATAGTAGATTTAAAGCAAGAGAGTCGAGACCTAACCAAAAAAGGCACATCAATGAAAGCTTCCTCTAAAACAAAAAGCAAGAAATTTTATTGTAAATATTGTATAATCCATACAAAAATAATTGGCGCCCAAAGTGCAATACAACACTAATATTGCTTTTAGCTTTAAATCACGTGATGAAATGAAAACTAATATCAATGCCAATAATTTGTGTGGACAGCTCCAAACAGTAATATTTACTACCTCAGGGGAAAAACTCATGCCATTGGTATGTTGATATAAGAACAATCATTATATCTTTTGTTGCAATTCAAATCTTTATTAGTTAAACATCAGCTGCTCCATGTCATTATACATTTAGATTAATGAAACAGATCAGATTATCCACTACATAAGCACATTCCAATAAACATAATATGTTCTTCCTTGACCACATGGCATGATACCGAAAGCACCTCAATATAATAATGAGTTAATTAAATAACTCATCATCAACATTTATATCTGGTTACTACTTGCTCACTCACAAATAAAAGGTTACTGAACGCTCACTCAATTTTATAGAACTTTACCCATCCATCATCCTTTCAATTCCATCTGTCCACCTTGACGAAAAAATACACGTGGTGGACGGAAATCCCTCGTGGCATCAAACACCGTTAAATATTGACAACTAGACATTAATCACCAAATGTGAAACAACATTTTCTCTTTAAAAATGCAAGAAACGTTTTTCTCATATTCCCAAATCAAAATTCAATTTCACCAAGAACCCTTAATCCATTTTTTCTCCATAACAACCCATCGATTTCCACCCAAATCAACAAACCTTTCCTTCCAGACCAATCTCTATAGGGAAACCAAGAATCCAAACCACCCCCGAATCGTTCTCAAATTGAAACGAACCCTATAAAGAAAACCAATTATTTTACCTCATCATGGAAAATTCTTCATGATATCATAGAATTTCTTACAAATTTTTAGTGTTATGTCTTCAATGCATGTCTAGACTTACTATTATGTGCCATTCCAAACCGCAAATTGACTACACAAAGTATTTAAATTGATGGCATAGGTTTTGCCATCTCTAAAAATCCTCTAAGAAGTTATGTAGCCATTTGGCCTCTTCACCATATTTGTTCAGTCACAAAGTCCTCATGGATGGAGAACAACTCCGAAAGACTGTTTTGGGATTTGGCTTGATCAAAGTGAAGATTACATCACAAATTTATGTGCTGATTCTGATTGAAATTACAGGGAACATTTAATAGGTTGTTACTGTGTTTTGAATGTGTAACTGGTAGGTTGTTGTTGGTGTTTGTAAGTCTTGATCATGTAGAAATGTAGATGGTGATGGTAGATGTTCAGCTGTTTGACATAATTGTGGAGTCAATGGTTGTAGTGGTAGGTGTATGTGTTGTATTGATGGTTGGGGAATCTTCAACGGAAATCAGATTTTTTTTTTTTTTTTTTTGGCAGTTTTTAATTGAATAGGTTCCTTTTGTTTTCATGTTGGTTACATTTTATGTTTGTTGTGGAAAGATCCTTCGCTGGAAATTTTTTTGAAGTAAAGATATTTACCCAAAAATGAAGGGAAACCAAAATATAAGTGCCCTTTTGCCTAAATACATCAGTGTCATTCTGCCCAAATTTCTGTGTTTTGTGGAGTCAGTGCCCTTATGTAAACTTGAACTCTTGTCATCCCTTAAATCCCCAATTTATATATGATATTAACCAAAAATGTCATATGACAGATTGTGACAATCACAATCAGTTCCTATTCAAGATTTCAAATTACAAATGGACAAAGATACATGCACAAAGTGATCCCTTTACCACATATAATAAGTCTATCTTTCTGCCCAAATTTCTTCATAGATTAAGTTAGCATCATTGAACTTCTGCCTAAATCCACAAAGTCTTGCCTTTTTAAAGTATAAGTAGCATCAGTAATTTTAAAGATATGCAACATTAGCAACCAAAGATCAGTAGCATCAATATTTTTAAATTTTTATCTGTAAATGTGAAATTAGTATCTGTATCTGAATTTCAGCAGTAACAAGAAGCATTACTACTGAAAAAAAAATTAGTGAAAAAATTTTTATACTGGCCAGCATGTGTTTTAATTATTATTTAGTGAAAAAAATTTCCAGAAAAACAAGTGGCAAAACATTGAAATCTGTCACCACATACAAGATTGTCATTGAGATGTAATAACGAGAGCTCTAAAATCAGAAGAAAACTGACATAACTGAAGAAATGGAAACCCACAAAATAGATAGCATAAAGCCACGAGAGTATACGAAGAAAATGTTATAATCGTTAAAACTTGAGAAAGTATTGCAATTAAAAAAAAAATGAATATTCAATGCAACCGAGTACAACACTTGATATTCCAAAAACAAAGTGTTAGACAAAGTGGTCCAATAAAGTGTTCCTCCAAAAATATTTTAGGATATTACCTCCTTGTGGTCCCTCATATGTTGTCTCCAAGATTACTTCTTCAATAATAATGTTGTCTGCCATTTGTGGGGCATGTAAAGGAATTTATGGGTTAATATGAATTTGGGGATTTTTCCAACGTGAGTTCAATATGCAATGGTTTCTTGATTTGGATTTGATGCAAGGAAGAATTGACTAATGTTGTGGAGTAGAAATTGATTTGGGGCTCCAGACAATCGCTCAGTGTTCTGGGAAAAATGCAATGGAAAATTTGGAAGAAAAAACCTACTTAAATTTAATTGATTTTGTTCCACGTTGTCAAAATATTTAACACCGTTACGTCCATGTATGACTTTCATCTACCACGTGGGTTTTTTTTGGTCCATGTGGATGGATGGATTTTAAATGGGTGATGGATGGGTAACTTTATCCAAAAGTCGGTGAGTGATCGGTAACTTTATTTTTGAGTGAGTAAGTAGTAACCGAAGTGAAATGCTAGTGATTGTCTATTTAATTCACTTGTTATTATAACTAAAAGCCAACTTGGTTATGATAAGAAGCACCCAGCCCAATGTATAATTGAAATTTTAAATAAAAGTAAGTAGTAACAAACTATGTGATGTTATACAACCCGAAGGCTTCTGCCTATGATTCCTTACTTGAATAGAGAAAATGAGCTTTGTATCTATGCTTTAAATTGGAAATTCATGCTTTAAAAAAGAAAACAGGCACTCTCTCAGACAAAGAAAGGTACAAGCAATCAATGCACACGGCAAGAACAATCCTGCAACACCCAAAAGTTTTTGTCCATGCTTTAAATTGGAAATAATGTTAAAATTTTGGAATTAAAAGATAGAATTTAAACTAGAAGTATGTAGTATGTACATATATACTTTTGAGGATGAATTTTCCACAGCCATTGGGGACAAGAAGCATCCAGAACTGTCCAGAGTGAAGATTACATCACAAATTTATGTGCTGATTCTGATTGAAATTACAGGGAACATTTAATAGGTTGTTACTGTGTTTTGAATGTGTAACTGGTAGGTTGTTGTTGGTGTTTGTAAGTCTTGATCATGTAGAAATGTAGATGGTGATGGTAGATGTTCAGCTGTTTGACATAATTGTGGAGTCAATGGTTGTAGTGGTAGGTGTATGTGTTGTATTGATGGTTGGGGAATCTTCAACGGAAATCAGATTTTTTTTTTTTTTTTTTTTGATATATATTAAGTAGCATCATTGACCTTCTGCCTAAATCCATAAAGTCTTGCCTTTTTAAAGTATAAGTAGCATCAGTAATTTTAAAGATATGCAACATTAGCAACCAAAGATCAGTAGCATCAATATTTTTAAATTTTTATCTGTAAATGTGAAATTAGTATCTGTATCTGAATTTCAGCAGTAACAAGAAGCATTACTACTGAAAAAAAAATTAGTGAAAAAATTTTTATACTGGCCAGCATGTGTTTTAATTATTATTTAGTGAAAAAAATTTCCAGAAAAACAAGTGGCAAAACATTGAAATCTGTCACCACATACAAGATTGTCATTGAGATGTAATAACGAGAGCTCTAAAATCAGAAGAAAACTGACATAACTGAAGAAATGGAAACCCACAAAATAGATAGCATAAAGCCACGAGAGTATACGAAGAAAATGTTATAATCGTTAAAACTTGAGAAAGTATTGCAATTAAAAAAAAAATGAATATTCAATGCAACCGAGTACAACACTTGATATTCCAAAAACAAAGTGTTAGACAAAGTGGTCCAATAAAGTGTTCCTCCAAAAATATTTTAGGATATTACCTCCTTGTGGTCCCTCATATGTTGTCTCCAAGATTACTTCTTCAATAATAGTGTTGTCTGCCATTTGTGGGGCATGAAAAGAAATTTATGGGTTCATATGAATTTGGGGATTTTTCCAACGGGAGTTCAATATGCAATGGTTCCTTGATTTGGGGTGATTTGGATTTGATGCAAGGAAGAATTGAGTAATGTTGTGGAGTAGAAATTGATTTGGGGCTCCAGACAATCGCTCAGTGTTCTGGGAAAAATGCAATGGAAAATTTGGAAGAAAAAACCTACTTAAATTTAATTGATTTTGTTCCACGTTGTCAAAATATTTAACACCGTTACGTCCATGTATGACTTTCATCTACCACGTGGGTTTTTTTTGGTCCATGTGGATGGATGGATTTTAAATGGGTGATGGATGGGTAACTTTATCTAAAATTCGGTGAGTAATCGGTAACTTTTTATTTTTGAGTGAGTAAGTAGTAACCGAAGTGAAATGTTAGTGATTGTCTATTTAATTAACTCAATTTATGAGCATTAGACAAATGCAATAAATAGTTCATTGAAAAATTAAAATGGGAATATTAAACATAATTTGTAACTTTAAAAGTTAATGCGATATTACAATCGATATAGTTTGATTCCTCAATTCAATTAGTAATACTTCTAAAATCCACTTCTTCCCCATACTACAAGTGAAAGGGAAAATGTAAAGAATATTATTAAAGCAGCCCATTCAAAGTGTAAGTTTTTCTTCAAAAACTAAACAAATTAGAAAGGATTTCACTTCGAGTACGTCCATTTCACTACGAAACTCAAATAAAGCAGTGAAAAAGCAAAATTTATAAGCATTGGACAAAAATGCAATAGAAACCCAGCTGCAGTTTATTGACAATATCAGAATAGAAAATTTTATAGTTCTATTCATTTATCTCCTAGATAATACTCATATCGAGTGCTTTGTGAAAGTCTATTCTCGAGCACTTTGGATTTTCTTCGAGCAGACATACTTTGAAACCATGCTCAAGCACACATGTCCTGAAAAATGTGCTCGAGCGCCTTTTGGATGTTTGCTGAATAGAGAAGAGTTATTCCACTTTCAAGATTTTTAAGGATAAATCTCCTTTACTAGGGCCTGGCCCCCTGGCATTACCAGGGCCTATGTGGCCTGGTAATATAGCAGGGTTCAATTTTTTATGACTTACTCAACCAACTGTTAATATCCGTCAACACAACCTTAATTACAACTTGATTTAATGAGTTTTGGACATGGAACTTGACAAGACTTCTTTAGACCTAAACACATTGTATTAGCTCATTCATTCTAGAGCTCATTTCGATGACTTTTCAACTAACTCTCTATTTAATTTTTTTGTAAGAGGATTTAAAATATTACCCTTTGACCTTACCTATGAATAGAGATAACTTTGGTTGAAAGTATTGTCTTATAGTGTTATGTCTTCAATGCATGTCTAGACTTACTATTATGTGCCATTCCAAACCGCAAATTGACTACACAAAGTATTTAAATTGATGGCATAGGTTTTGCCATCTCTAAAAATCCTCTAAGAAGTTATGTAGCCATTTGGCCTCTTCACCATATTTGTTCACGGGTATAAACTAAAATTTCAAAGTAGATCCAGTTTTATCGCCCGCTTAGAGGATTTTCATGATACACAAATCCACTTGTAGATGTTGAATCTTTTTCTTTTCTTTTTTTTATATCATTTAATAGTCGATGGATATCTGGTATAATGCAATCCATAGCTACGAGTATATCTTAAATATGTGAGTATTCTTACTATTCATTTCTAGTAGTAAGCTCTTGGATTATCTACTTTATTTACTAACTTTTTAAGTGATATCTAGTCTCGTACAACTCATTAAGTACATCATATTCTCAATAGTTGTAAAGTAACTTGAAAGACACCATCATTTATAACTATCAACGTTCTAGTCACACCAGAATCATCCTTGTTAAAATTTCAAGTATTTTGTTCACATAATATGACCGACTTACAACGAGACCATCGTGACGTTCTTAAAATTTTAATTCTAAGTACCACATCAGCTAAACCCATATCTTTCATGTCAAATTTGAATTTAACATATCTTTAAAATATTTAATCATCTCATATGGTATGAACAATAAGCGTATTATCAACCTAAAGGCATGAAATAACATTACTTTTATAGGCGTCTTTGACATAAATGCATTTGTTATACTTATTGATCTTAAATATACATTCTATTATGACATTATCAAACTTCTCATGACATTGTTTTAGTGCTTGTCTCAAGCCATAAAACGACTTCACTAATTTACAAACTTTATTTTCCTGCCATATTGAAGAAAAATCATCAGGTTGTTCTACATAGAGTTCTCCCTCTAATTCCATTAAGAAAATTAGTTTTAATATTCATTTGATATACTTCAAGATTTCGCAGTGCTATAATTGTAAGTATCATCTTAATAGATGTTATTCTCTTTATTAGATAAAAGTAATCGAGGCCTTCTTTTCATCTATAGTCTTTTATCAATAGCCTAGCCTTTTACTTTCTGACAACTCCTCCTACTTTCACTTTACTTTTGAAAATTCATTTGTAACATAAATGTTTGCACCTCAAAGGAAAATCCACTCTCATGTGCAGTTTTCCAAAACGGAATCTACTTCACTTTTAGTGGCTTTATTCCATTGAAATTCTTCTGAAAAGTTCATAGCTTCTTGGAAGCTTTGAGGATCACTTCCCTGTATAAAAGTAAAAAATTTAGGACTAAAAGTTTTTTGTTACGTTCTTGTTATTTTGCTACGTCTTGATTAAACCTTAAATTTTTCTTCAAGTCCTTGGTCTTGGTTATTCACTACAAAAAAATATCGATTTTGCAACGAAAAAATGTAGTTGCATAAATAGTCGTTTTGTTACAAAAATAATTTTGTGACGACAATACATTTGTTGCAGGCTTCGTCGTACTATATGAGTTACGGAATGTCTTCTGCGACAAACTTCAGCCATTCATCGCATTAATAAAATTGCAACTTTGTTTGTTTGACGCAGAATATATGAAATAACAACACAATATTTGTAGCCATAATGTCGTAGGAATGCATATATGTCTCAAAAAATTAAAAGGGGACCATTCAATTTGTCGCAACGTTTGTTCCAAAAAGGTTTTTAAGAGAAAAATATTTGTCGTGAAGGTTAAATCACATAATGTATTATACGACAACTTTCGATCATTCATTCTATTAACAAAATCGCAACACTATCTGTTTGACACAGAAAATATGAAATAGCAACACCATATTTATAGCCATAATGTCGTCACAATACATATTCAATATTTATCGTATAATATATTTCAAGATATTTAATATTGTATAATATATTTCAAGAGATTCAATATTTATAGTATAATTTATTTTGTAACAAGTAATGTTTGTAATTAAATTTATTTCTCAACACAAAGAGTTTATCGCGTGATCATTTTTGCTACGATGTATCATTGTTACCTAAATTAAAATATAAATGATATCAAAATAGTTAAAAAATCATATTACTATCAACTAGATAGATATAGACCGAGGTATTATTTACAACCTTGGTTATCTCCAAAATCAAAACAAATACAAACTAAACTAAACTAAACTAACAGCCAAAACGGGGAAGATCATAGTAAATTATCAAATAAATTATCATCCCCAAAAATCTTATAAACGCTCGATAAATTTCTAAACTGAAGCTTTGAAGGGATCAATCTATCATGCTCAAATCGAATAAGAACATAACCCGGAACTTTATACATGTGGCCATGGATGAAGATCAGAATAATTCCCCTTATTATTTCTCCGAAACAGGCTAAAATTTACATTGACCTGTGAGAAGGATAGTCAAACATTGTCTAAAGCAATTAAAAAGACGAACAGTTTCTAAGTTCTGCATATAGTAACAAGTCATCATTACAAATATGAGCCACTCAAGCTTGTAAAGTTAAATAAAACACGACCAAAAAAATAAGTATACCTCAACAACTCCAACTCCACAACATAACCAACAAGGAGTGATGCAAAAAGAAGGAAAAAAAGAAGCAAGATAGAGAGAGATTTAATCCATAGTTCAAGATAACCAACTTGCTGGTGATTCAGTTATATTCCAGCATTTTTTATCAACTTCCTTTAATCCCTCTATTAACTACCAATTCAAAGCCATAAACCATGGACTCAAACATTTATTGAGGCCAAAGATAGGCAAAGAAGAGGAAAATTTGATGTGATTTGATGGTTAACATAGGGATTAAATGGAATTAATCAAAATCTCCCTTAACAAAAGGGAGAGTTATGACTTAAAAAGTATAATGAAAACCTTGCTAGCAAGAAAAAATGGAGGCCTCTGAACTAACTCCAAGTTACATTCAGCCAAATACGGAACAAGGAATTGATCCATCTCCCTGAACATTCACGTACGGCAACGTGAGAGAAATAAGCAAAACAGAGGAATCCACATAAATTGATTGCAAAATGACAGTGAAGAATTAGAAGATTCACAATCACAAGTGAAGAATACCATCAAGTTATATAATAAATGAAGCAGAAACTGTATATAGTTAATATCATCAAGATTAAAAATAAAAAAGAACCACTGACCTCTCCCAGCCAATGAAATGCGCCATATATACCTCCAACTAAAGTTGAGAATATAGCATACCAGATCTGGGCATCCATTAATAGACCTAAAAAGGCATAGTAGATTTAATGCAAGAGAGTCGAGACCTAACCAAAAAAGGCACATCAATGAAAGCTTCCTCTAAAACAAAAAACAAGAAATTTTATTGTAAATATTGTATAATCCATACAAAAATAATTGGCGTCCAAAGTGCAGTACAACACCAATATTCCTTTTAGCTTTAAATCAGGTGATGAAATGAAAACTAATATCAATGCCAATAATTTGTGTGTACAGCTCCAAACAATAATATTTACTACCTCAGGGGAAAAACTCATGCCATTGGTATGTTGATATAAGAACAATCATTATATCTTTTGTTGCAATTCAAATCTTTATTAGTTAAACATCAGCTGCTCCATGTCATTATATATTTAGATTAATGAAACAGATCAGATTATCCACTACATAAGCACATTCCAATAAACATAATATGTTCTTCGTTGACCACATGGCATGATACCGAAAGCACCTCAATATAATAACGAGTTAATTAAATAACTCATCATCAACATTTATACCTGGTTACTACTTACTCACTTACAAATAAAAGGTTACTGAACGCTCACTCAATTTTATAGAACTTTACCCATCCATCATCCTTTCAATTCCATCTGTCCACCTTGACGAAAAAATACACGTGGCGGACGAAAATCCCTTGTGGTAACAAACACCGTTAAATATTGATAACTAGACATTAATCACCAAATTTGAAACAACATTTTCTCTTTAAAAATGGCAAGAAACTTTTTTCTCATATTCCCAAATCAAAATTCAATTTCACCAAGAACCCTAAATCCATCTTTTCTCCATATCAACCCATCGATTTCCACCCAAATCAAAAAACCTTTCCTTCCAGGCCCATCTCTACAGGGAAACCAAGAATCCAAACCACCCCCGAATCACTCTCAAATGGAAACGAACCCTATAAAGAAAACCAATTATTTTACCTCATCATGGAAAATTCTTCATGATATCATAGAATTTCTTACAAATTTTGTGTCATTGTGGTTAGAGAGCTGTCACAAAGTCCTCATGGATGGAGAACAACTCCGAAAGACTGTTTTGGGATTTGGCTTGATCAAAATGAAGATTACAACACAAATTTATGTGCTGATTCTGATTGAAATCACAGGGAACATTTAATAGGTTGTTATTGTGTTTTGGATGTGTAATTGGCAGGTTGTTGTTGGTGTTTGTAAGTCTTGATCATGTAGGAATGTAGATGGTGATGGTAGATGTTCGGCTGTTTGACATAATTGTGGAGTCAATGGTTAGGTGTATGTGTTGTATTGATGGTTGTGGAATCTTCAACGGAAATCAGATTTTTTTTTTTTTTTTTTTGGCAGTTTTTAATTGAATAGGTTCCTTTTGTTTTCATGTTGGTTACATTTTATGTTTGTTGTGGAAAGATCCTTCGCTGGAAATTTTTTTGAAGTAAAGATATTTACCCAAAAATGAAGGGAAACCAAAATATAAGTGCCCTTTTGCCTAAATACATCAGTGTCATTCTGCCCAAATTTCTGTGTTTTGTGGAGTCAGTGCCCTTATGTAAACTTGAACTCTTGTCATCCCTTAAATCCCCAATTTATATATGATATTAACCAAAAATGTCATATGACAGATTGTGACAATCACAATCAGTTCCTGTTCAAGATTTCAAATTACAAATGGACAAAGATACATGCACAAAATGATTCCTTTACCACATAGAATAAGTATTTCTGCCCAAATTTCTTCATATATTAAGTAGCATCATTGACCTTCTGCCTAAATCCATAAAGTCTTGCCTTTTTAAAGTATAAGTAGCATCAGTAATTTTAAAGATATGCAACATTAGCAACCAAAGATCAGTAGCATCAATATTTTTAAATTTTTATCTGTAAATGTGAAATTAGTATCTGTATCTGAATTTCAGCAGTAACAAGAAGCATTACTACTGAAAAAAAAATTAGTGAAAAAATTTTTATACTGGCCAGCATGTGTTTTAATTATTATTTAGTGAAAAAAATTTCCAGAAAAACAAGTGGCAAAACATTGAAATCTGTCACCACATACAAGATTGTCATTGAGATGTAATAACGAGAGCTCTAAAATCAGAAGAAAACTGACATAACTGAAGAAATGGAAACCCACAAAATAGATAGCATAAAGCCACGAGAGTATACGAAGAAAATGTTATAATCGTTAAAACTTGAGAAAGTATTGCAATTAAAAAAAAAATGAATATTCAATGCAACCGAGTACAACACTTGATATTCCAAAAACAAAGTGTTAGACAAAGTGGTCCAATAAAGTGTTCCTCCAAAAATATTTTAGGATATTACCTCCTTGTGGTCCCTCATATGTTGTCTCCAAGATTACTTCTTCAATAATAATGTTGTCTGCCATTTGTGGGGCATGTAAAGGAATTTATGGGTTAATATGAATTTGGGGATTTTTCCAACGTGAGTTCAATATGCAATGGTTTCTTGATTTGGATTTGATGCAAGGAAGAATTGACTAATGTTGTGGAGTAGAAATTGATTTGGGGCTCCAGACAATCGCTCAGTGTTCTGGGAAAAATGCAATGGAAAATTTGGAAGAAAAAACCTACTTAAATTTAATTGATTTTGTTCCACGTTGTCAAAATATTTAACACCGTTACGTCCATGTATGACTTTCATCTACCACGTGGGTTTTTTTTGGTCCATGTGGATGGATGGATTTTAAATGGGTGATGGATGGGTAACTTTATCCAAAAGTCGGTGAGTGATCGGTAACTTTATTTTTGAGTGAGTAAGTAGTAACCGAAGTGAAATGCTAGTGATTGTCTATTTAATTCACTTGTTATTATAACTAAAAGCCAACTTGGTTATGATAAGAAGCACCCAGCCCAATGTATAATTGAAATTTTAAATAAAAGTAAGTAGTAACAAACTATGTGATGTTATACAACCCGAAGGCTTCTGCCTATGATTCCTTACTTGAATAGAGAAAATGAGCTTTGTATCTATGCTTTAAATTGGAAATTCATGCTTTAAAAAAGAAAACAGGCACTCTCTCAGACAAAGAAAGGTACAAGCAATCAATGCACACGGCAAGAACAATCCTGCAACACCCAAAAGTTTTTGTCCATGCTTTAAATTGGAAATAATGTTAAAATTTTGGAATTAAAAGATAGAATTTAAACTAGAAGTATGTAGTATGTACATATATACTTTTGAGGATGAATTTTCCACAGCCATTGGGGACAAGAAGCATCCAGAACTGTCCAGAGGGGAAGCTGAGCGAACAATTGTTGAGGATGGGAACAACTTTTCCATACCATTGGGTGATTGAGAAGCTCAGATTTCAACATTCTATCAGTGGATTAGTGGTTACGGCGTTGCCATTATTCATCGTGGAATATGAGTGGCGAAGCGGGAGGGCGGAGGATCAGATTTCGAAAAATACATTCATATTTGCTTCGATTTCAAAAAATCGAAGGAAAATCGAGCAACCTTGGCTTGGGAGCTGAGCTTCTGGTGACGTTACGAACGGAGGATGATCGTAGTATAGATATCGTGGTGGCGATGGCCATTTCTTTGACTTTGGAAAAGAGAGTGAGTTGTGGTTGTGGCTTTATTGCAGAGGGAAAGAGAAAGATATGGAAGAACGGTTACAAAGGAAGTGACAAGAGATACGACTCAAGGAAGAAGGAAAGGGTTTTAATTTTGGATCGGATCAGCTCTTGTGAAAAAAATTAAGTAAAAAATGAATTTTTTTCGAAAAAGGAAAAGAGTTTTTATTTTGGGTCGAATCGGATCCAATGAAAAAAAATTTAAATAATAAGGAAATTTATTGCCTGAAATTTTTCTTATTAATCAACGAACATTGCAAAAGACTATATATTAGGAGTTTCAAATATAGACACTGAAATTAAAATAAATAAATTAATTAATTAAACGAGCAGTGAACAAATTTTTTTTCCCTTTTTACATTCCGAAAAACTCCGAGTGGGAAAAACCATGACGTATTGCATGAAATTAATGTCAAACATTATTTGCTTTCATTTCGAAATACGGAATTCTTGACTGCCTGCTGATATTATATGAATTATGATTTGTTAATTTATTTAAGTGTTAAGACATCTATTTTCCTTTATGAATTGATTCTGCCTAGTAGTTTTTTTGTAAGTTATTATGTGATTAAAAGTTTAATCATCTAATGATTTTTTTTGAGATATATATTTTTTTCTAGAAATTTTATAAAGCTTTTTATATTATAAAATTTTTTCTCTTGGTAAAAAATAATTGAAGTTCAAAAAAAAATTATATTACATATTAAAATTTAGCCAGGCGAAAAAACAAGCACTTGTTACAAAAAAAATTAAAAAATAAAAGAACATTGCAAAAAAAAAGTTAAGACAATATGCAAAGAGTGTTGCGAAATATAATAAAAGCAACGGACGATGCACTTCGCAAAAACTTAACAACATATTTTTGATGACTTCTGCAGTGTCATTGCACGTTGTCGTATCCTCCTACTCTATGATAATATTAAAGCCTACAATATACGGGTGAACATTGTAAAAAACCTAATGCAACATTTTTTTGTCTGTTACAAAATACAATTTTTCTTGTAGCGATTTTACCTCTAGCTATAGAATTTTTAGCAACAAATATATCTTATCGTAAAAAGTAAACCTTATTGCATTACAAACATTTTGTTGCAAGAAATAAAAGTTTGTCGCCATAAGTTTCCCATCAAAAGTATTTTGGCGCCTTGCTTCCCTCATATTTTTGGTGACACTCTTTAGTATTTGTCGCGACTTCTTACATTTCACGACAATTTTTTATGTCGCCTTATATTTTTTGGTACTTATTTCTTTATCACAATATTCGTGAAACTTTAAAAACGTGGCACGTTGAATAATTTATTGTGACAAACTTTTGTATTTCGCGAAAAATTTTGTCGCAAAATCACAATTTTATTGTAGTATTGTCGACCAAAGTTTTATGTGTCTGTTTAGAGGAGCTTATTTTCTCGTCGAATATATATAGAAATACATATCTAAAGAAAAAATATTTCTCGATTTTATTATTGTAATTTCGTGTATATCCGATAAGCACTGCTATTATATGCATATAGCTAATGAAGATGCAATCTAAGTTTTTGGGGTCTATTTACAACTTTAGTGTAGGTAAAACCACTTTGACAAGATATCCCCTATAATCCTAAGTATTTATAGGAATATTCCTTCATTTCCATTACGCATAGGGGCTTTATCTTCTGGGCACCTAATTTAAATGGTAATTCAGCGACAATACAATTTTTTTCGCATGTTATGATGTAATCCAAAATTTACTGACGTCGCATTCATCATTTATTTTAAAGTACAATTTTCATTCGACTACAGTATTTTGTTGAGGTGAATAAAGTGATGTGTTTCATAATTCATGTATGATCCTTGTTGTGCATATAAGGTCACTTGTTAGCACCTTAATTTCTTATTGAGTTGAATTTCCATTCATTCATATAAACACCAAATTTCTGTATAGTTTCATTCTTCATTCTTATTAATAAGCAGATACATATAATAGTATTTTGTACTATCATCAACAACAGTAATTAAGTACTTGTTGCCATCTATTATTTTTACATATCAAAAATCATAAATTTATTTAATTGTAAATTAAATCAAGTGGATCTATATTCCTGTTATAGAGTAAAATGTTGACCTTGCCTATTTTAACACAACACAAGTCTCATGCTTATGTTTAGTAAAATATGAAATTCGGGTATAAAATTCAAGTTAATTAATCTACCAAACTATCATAATAAATATATCACCATATTACAAATTGTAACACTCAAGTGAGCATAAAATAATTGGCTTTATTTGTTTTCGGCTTTACGAACATTACATTGAGCTTAAACAGCGAATGAGCTCTTGCCAACAAATATTTCACTCTTTTGACTAAAACACCATAAGAAAATCATGCCTATTCAAAAGCAATTAGAACACTACGTTTTTACAAATTTTCGGTACATACATCATATTGTTAAGAGAACTCTTTTCTAGAAGTTATCTTCATAACAACCATGCCTTGACCCTTGATCTCGAATGTTGCTAAGTTTCCCATAAATAGCTTGTCCCCATTCTTAGTCGCTTTAAATGAAGTGAACAACTCTTTATTAAAGCAAACATATAGCACCAGTGTCAATCCACCATCACCCAAGACTAACTTGAATTGTTAAAGCATTGACCAGCTATTTGAGCCATTGTCTAGGTCACATTATGAGTCGGCAATTAAGCCACATTCTCAATCACAGCAAGACTTGGAAAATGAGCCAAAATCTGGTTTTCAGTAGACACGTTCATAAGGCTAGATCTAGTTTCCATTCATGAAACACGAAACAAACTACTAATTTTCTAACTCAAACATAATACTACATATTTGAAAAATATGATTTCAGATTGTTAGAAAAACTTAGAATATAATAAAATGTTAATAATTACAGAAAGAACAAAAAAAATAAAATAAAACAAAAAATAACAACTGCAAAAAATATGAATCACGAACAAGAACAAAATTTGAAAATTGAGGCGTGTATTACACGTTATCATTAATACACATTCGTTCTCTCATTGTGAGTATTTGATAGAACAGATTGAGGGGCCGGCTGGGGCAACGCATTTTAATTTTTCAGATAATTTTTTGTGTGAAATTATTTTGTATATTGGCCTAGTTTAAATTTTTTTTTAGTTCAATTCTAGCTTCGCCCATGCTGCTTGAGAGAGCTTGTGTTTGGAAAAGCTTGTCACCTTCCAGTGGAACATGGAAATAACAATAGCAAGAGAAAAAAAGGATGATGTAGCTGAATGAATTAGATGAATTTCGGATGGATGCTTTTGAGAATGCAAAGCTGTATAAGGAGAGGATGAAGAAACAGCATGATAAATACATACAGAGATGCTAGTTCACTCGAGGTTAAAAAGTATTGTTGCTCAATTCTAGGTTGAAACTTTTTATTAGGAAATTGCGTTCTAGATGGTCTGGACCATTTATATTTGTTCAAGTCTTTCCACATGGAGCAGTTGAGGTGACTCACGTGACAAAGGGCATCTTTAAGGTAAATGAACGTCGTTTGAAAGCATATTGAATGGTGATTTTGATAAAGAGAGGTCATTCACCCAACTCAACAATCCAAAATGATCAAGCTACCAAGTCCAACTAAAGTATATAAATTAAGCGCTTATTGGGAGGCAACCCAATTTTCTAACCCTTTTATTTATTTTGCTTTTCTTATTGCATTGCATGTAGTGCTATTTTTAATTTTTAGGTTGCATTATTATAGGTACATTTCAATTCAGTTTGAGGTTCATCACATCTACACTTAGCCTAAATAAGAGAGTAATCTATTTGGGTCACAAATAATAGAAAACTCATGTTGGCATTCCTTTCAAGGTTCCAAGGATGTTTTCCACTACTTTTGTCTTTTACAATCATTTTCTTTCACCTTGGTAGGTAATTGGATGTCAAACAGAAGTAGCTTAACATTATGATGAATCAATTACATTGTTTCAACAAGTTACTTTAGAAATATCTGACATAACATCTGGGGATGACCATTTTCTTTTTCTTCCTCGCCCCTTTATATGCTTATTTATACTTTATGACATTGAGGACAATGTTAGTTTTATGTTTGGGGGTGGGGAAAATTTTGAGTATTGCTTGAGTTTTTGTTTTTTTTTTTTTTTTTTTTTTTTTTTTGTTGTTTTTTTTTTTTTTTTTTTTTTCGTATGTTTGTGTATTTTAGAGTGTTTGATTTTAGTGTTGCTTTAGTATACATAAAAAAATCAAAAAAATTGAAGAATTTCAAAAATATTTTCTTTTATTAGGTTGTGTGCTTGTTTGGATTAGATACCCTGGCTGGCAATAATGATTTAATTTGAGATTTGGTGTTGATTTATGAATTGTGGATATATTACATGCTTAAATTAATCAATGCTTAGCCTTGCAGAACTTGATATTATAAGCGCATTAGAATTGACCATGATGTAATAAGTTGATTCACATGCTGGATAGGTTGAATGATTGAACATAGATGCTATACCTAAAACTATTCTAAGTTAATTATATCCTTAGACCAAATTTAGTATAGTTTGGGGGTGATTTTACTGTTGTAGGAAGATACAGATGTGAATGGGAATTCCTTGTGTGAAAAAAAGTTATGTGTGTATTGTCTTAGATTAATGAGATAAAATTGGACGAAAGTTGTAAGTTAGAGGTTAGTATGTTGGAGTAGATGTTTGAAATTTGAAACTTCTCTTTGAAACCTTTATGTAATACCTTTTATATATATATATACACACACACACACACAAAAAGTCCAAATCTAAAAGAAAAGTAAAAAAAAAAAAAAAAAAAAAAAAAGAAAAAAGAAATAGAAAACGGTAAAACACACAATGAGAGAAATCAAGAGCTGGGGAGAAAAGAAAGAGAAAAGAAAGGGAAAAAAGGGAGAAGATAGGGATGTCAAACGGCCTGGCTCAGAGCAGGGGGCTCAAACACACGAGCCATTTTAACAACCCACGAGTCGAGCTGTGGGCTCATCAAAAAATATGATTTTTTTTTAAAAAAGGTCCAAAAATGTGCAAATTTACAAAAAATAAAAAATAAAAAAATTATGAGCTCGTGAGCTCGGCTCGGCCCAAGAGCTCATGGGCCGACCAAGCTCACCCCCGAGCAACGAGCTGAGCTCGAGCTCGGCTTGCCACGAGCCCGAGCCCGAGCCGAGCTCGTGGGTTAAAGGGCCAAGCCAAGCCGAGCCGAGCCATTGCCATCCCTAGAAGAAGAGGAAGAAAAAAAAAATAGGAATATTCGTTAGAAAATAAATTCTTCTACTATTAGGCTTGAATTCTTCAAATTCAAAGGTACGTAAAAAACTTATTTACAGCCTGTTTGGGATAGATTTTTTACTCCAAAAAGTTGATTTTTTCACCGTTATTACACTATTCCAACCGTAATTTTTGACTTCTTCTATCACAGATGGACCCCACTTTTCCTTTAATGGTCAAAAAATCAATTCTCAAAATCCCTCCCAAAAGGGGCCTTATTGGAAAGTTATGTTTAATTTTATAGTTGTTAGATTGTTAGATTAAATTCAATTTTAGTGAAGAGGTTAAGTATAATAAGTTATGAAATTGAGTTAAATGAAAGAAAAACTAGTTTTAGTGATTAAAGATACTTTAGAAATTGCTTAACACAAAATGATTAAGTTTGGGTATTGCCTATGATACGGATATCGAGATTGCTGACCAACCAAGTTGAGATACTTCATCATGATTACTTATTATGGTATAATTTGTTACTCAAGAAATAGAATTAAATGAATATGTGCATTTAGGTGTGTTTACGTGAATCGAAAATATTGGAATTTATTGAGTTTGAAAACATATGCAATCTTGATGATATGTTGATGTATGAAAGGTTCACAGGATAAATATGAGGGTTATTATTTTGTGATGCTAAGAAAAAATTGATAAAATTAAATGTTTTAGGTCATACAATATGACGATAAATGACAAGATTATATGAGCATAACATGATATGGTGAATAACAAGTAAATGAATGTTATGGTTGTCCTATAGAAATAATGAGATGATGTATTTGGGTTATTAAGTTAATTGGTTTTACCAAGACCATTTGTTGGATTATTATGTTATCTTATATACAATTTGAAAGCTTTGAGCCAAATTTTGAAGTTAAGGTGAATTTAATGAAGACTTAGTGATGTAAATTTTGAGTTATTTTCGATTGTATTTTTAGATTTCATGAATAAAGTATTCCATCCTTTTCAAAATCTACACGTTATGGAACATATGGATGATATGTTGGATAGCTTAAAGTCTAAGAAGATCATCATGTAAATTTTATTCAATTGTGGAATGGTATCTTTATGTTATAATCTTGATTGAAGGTCTTTGTGTGATGTACAAGAAAGCTTATGCATTGGTGATAGGCTGATGGCCTCTTTATGGAATAAGAGTATAGAATTATCATGGATTAATGGTTATAATTGTCTCTTCATAGAAAGAAAGAGCACCAAAATTGTGTGGATTTAAGGATCTAAAAAGTGTTGCTGTCAGATTAAATTTTGAGAAAACATTTACTCTTGTATCAAAAGTTGATGAGGATTTGATTTATGATCCTGGATTATGTTAAGGTTGAGAACGCGTTCTGAAGTAAAATGATGAATGACGGATTATATGATAGATTGTTGAAGAGACATGATTAAAATATGATTTGGAGTTGGTTATATTGGGATTATGTTCTCACATTGCGAGAAATATCAATACTTATCAATCATTAGAGTTTAAGGTATATTTTATTCGAAATGGTGGAAATGAAAAATTGTGTATATGTTATCATTGGGTGATAATAGAACTAAAGAAAAAGAACACCATATTGAGCTATCTTAATTGTTTTGTTGGGGATAACTAGAATTTTAGAAAATCAGGATCAATTGAATTTTTGGAGATATTGTTAAATAGAATAGTTTTAAATGATATAGTCAGTTCATAGGATAGACTTATAAAATTATATTTAGACAATATTGTTAATTACATGGTGGAATTGAAGTATTTATCTTTGGTTCGCTGTAAGAAGTATATAATTAAATTGCATTGTGCATCTTCTTTTGATAGAATGTCAGATACTATGAAGACAAGTTCAAAAGAGAGGCTATCAACTATAGTTGGTTAATTTAAGGAGTCTTGGTTAATAATTTATTTTTCATTGAATTGATATATAAAAACTAGACACAAGTGACGATAATTGAGGTTATATATAATATTAAAATATTCCAAGAACGTATGACGAAATGGGCGAAAGAATGTTGTTCGATCTTAATATGTAACCATTGTTATAGAAAAAGAATGTGATTAGAGAATAGTTTAAACTATGACGTAAGGTGAAGATTTGGAGAACATGAAAAGTAGTATTTTGAACTTCAAATTGAAAAATTAATTGAGTTTTCCTAAGGTTTGAAAAAAAATGAGAATATCATATATTGGCTCTTAGGAAGTTATTAAAAGTATGATAGGAAAGATTAAATTTTGGAACTAAAAGCTCATTAGAGAAATCATTCAATAGAAGAAGCATTATGTCAAGTGATGATCAAATGGGTTCTCTACATATTTATATGTGCGAATCTTAGCTAACTGAATTTCGAGGATGAAATTCTTTAAAGGAGGTGAGTTTTCTAATAGAAACACTTGCCTCTCTTTGGTGGGCCTTTACTTTTAAAATAGAAGAGGTCTTGTGCGCGGCCAACGACTAAGGAGTTTAATCTTAATAAATCGCTTGGGGCCCTTATGGTATCTCGTACACATTCTGACGATTGGCCAAGCAAATAAGTTAACTTCAAAGTGGATTTGTTGTGTGAAGAGTGCGTTATGACCCATGGCCGTCTGCCTGGTGGGGGCGGCTCCTCCGTTGTGGGTAAATGAGAAACCTGACTCTACGAACCCGAGGAAAGGCTACACAAAAAAAGTCCAAAAAAAAAATGGTCAAGCGGTGAATTGGATTGATAATTCACATATAAATCACACAAACCCACTTGTTACACAATTACACACACAAACACAAAAAACACACGGTGAGAGAAACCGAGAGCTGGGAGAAAGGAAAGGAAAAAAAGGGAGAAGAGGAAGAAAAAATAGGAAAATTTGCCTAAATTGTTAGAAAATAAATTCTTCTACTATTAGGCTTGAAATTTTCAAATTCAAAGGTAAGTAAAAAACTTATTTATTGGAAAGTTATGTTTAATTTTATAGTTGTTAGATTGTTAGATTAAATTCAATTTTATTGAAGAGATTAAGTATAATAAGTTATGAAATTGAGTAAATAAAAGAAAAACTAGTTTTAGTGATTAAAGAGACATTAGAAATTGCTTAAACGTGAAATGATTAAGTTTGGGTATCGCCTATTTAATTATTGAGATTACTTAAAATAGTTAATTGTTAATTTAAAAATTATATCATATTCTAAACGGCGATACAGATTTCGGGACAGCATACCAACCGAGTTAATTTTGCGAACATAGTTCTGTGAGTGGAAACATACAAATATTTTTAAAGTATTTATAAATTAAGTATATAATCAAAGTATGTACAATTATGTGTTCGAATTATATGGTTATTATGGAAATATCTTTTATTATGATACATGTGGGATTTCAAAGATTGTATACGGCATATTGTGAATTGAAACATGAGATGTGATTTTGAGATCGACCAGAAAAGTACTCGTGATTATATACTTCTAGTTCACAGAGGGGCACTGACCGTGTTCTATCCTACACGGAGGAGTTTTGACCATGTACATATAGTTCACAAAGGGGCCTTGATTGTGTTTTAGAATTGATTACCAGAGGCTTGAGACCCGCTTTCATTCATGGAGAGGGCCAAAGGCCCGTGGTGAAAGTATTTGGCTCGAGGGGCGGATTTCAGATTTTAGTTAGAGGGTACATTTTTTGTGGATCACGTGTTATGTGATGAGATGATGGTATCATCTTATGACTATATCGTGATTATGAGACGATTTTACTGTGTTATGAGAATGTCTCACTTTTTGGCTAAAATTATATGAGTCTATCATGTGAATATTAAACGATATGAACTTGATGTTTGGTAAAAATGTTCAAAGGAGAACCTATAATTATTTTTGAACTTTTCCACTCACTGAGCTATCAACTCATATTTTTTTTTAAAATTATTCTTAAAGGTAATATTGATCATTGATAGCTTGAAGAGCCTGGTGATTTAAGAGTTAGAGCCGCATGACATATTGAGTGATATGATTCATTTTGGTAAAATATAAAGTAATTATTTTGGGCTTGTTGCACTATGTTTTTATAAACATTTGATTTTGTCGCATATTTTGTAGTAACTCATAATCAGCATTGGTGGTAGATCTGACATCTAGTCAGCATCTACCATTGGCGTACGTCACATTTCGAGTCCATAGGGTGATTCGGGACGGGTCGTCTCACTTTATGACTCGAGTAATTAAGCCTTCAAGGGTATCTAAAAATCTGGTGCAGTAAAGTCTTCTGATTTGAGAGTTATCAACATAAAGCTTGATACAAGGGTCATCGAGAAAGTATTTAGAGATGAAGTTGCAGTTGAAAAAAAATTTAGTTTCTTCAAAGCCTTTTTTATTCGGGTTATTAAGCTTGTAAGTGTATTTGAAACTTGGTACCCTTAAACATTTGATTTTTAAGTTATTGGCCTAAAGTATGCTACATTGATTATCCAGAAAGCTTAAGGGAGAGAATGTTAAAATAAAAGCACTTTTGAAAAATAGAAAAAGTAATTTCATAAAAAAACAAAAGCACTAAACGTCTTGTTTGGGAATGTGAGGCGTGTTGGAAAAAAACCTTTTAGGTTTGAGAAGATGTGGCTTAACAAGTACGGACTTGGTGGACGTCTTATGACTTCAGGGGATCTCCCAGTTATGTTTTGGATTGCAAATTGAAGGTGTTGAAAAGAGATCTAAAGAGGTGGAATGAGGAGGTGGTGGGAGATGTTAACCATCGTAAAAATCAATGCTTATCAGTCATTGACGAGCTGGATAGGAAGGAGGAAGGTAGAGGACTGGCAGGGGAAGAGAGGGTGAGACGAGGAGAATTAAGGGAAGAATCGGAGAGGCTAGTGGAGATGGAGGAGACTACTTGGTATCAGAAATCTAGGATCAAGTAGTTGAAAGAGGGGGACAAATGCACCCTCTTTTCCATAGGGTCACGAACTCCAATAGGCGAAACAATTCTATTAATATGTTGAAGGTAGATGGCGTTAGCTTTGAGGATCCATAGGAGATTGGGACCCAGATGGTAAGCTTCTATCAGAACCTGTATCAGGAGCAGTTTGACCAAAGGCCAGAATTGGAAGGACTTGAGTTTTCTTCTATATCTGAGGAGGATGCCAGCTGGTTAGAGAGGCCTTTTGGGGAGGATGAAATTAGAGAAGTGGTGTTCGGCATGAATGATGATAAGGTGCCAAGACCGAACGGATTTTCGTTCTCATTCTATAAGACTTGTTGGGAAGTGGTGCGATCGGACATTGTCGAAGTCCTTACTTATTTCTTTCAATGTGGAAGGTTCTTGAGAAGTGCCAATGCTACATTTATTGTGCTGATTCCAAAGAAACCATGAGCGATGGATATTAAAGACTTTTGTCCTATTAGCCTTGTAAGCGGAGTTTACAAGATTATTGCGAAGATTTTGGCAAATAGATTGAAGGAGGTACTGGGAAAAGTGGTGTCCAAGTTTCAGAATGCTTTCGTTAAAGGATGCTAGATTTTGGATTCAGTACTTATAGCAAATGAATGCATTGACTCAAGACTATGCCTGGGTGTTCCTGGAATGCTATGTAAGTTTACATTCAGAAAGCTTATGATCACGTAAATTGAAGATTTCTCTTGTATATGCTCCGGCGATATGGCTTTGGGGATAAGTGGTGTAAGTGGATTCAATTTTGCATCTCCACATTTTCTTTTTCAGTTACGGTGAACGGCATTTTGGAGGGTTATTTTCGTAGTAGCAGAGGATTGAGACAAGGGGATCCTTTATCCCCGTTGCTATTTGTCATTATAATGGAGGCTTTCAGTAAGATGCTCAAGAAGGCCGTAGGGGAGAGTTTACTAATGGGCTTTATGGTTGAGTAGTTACAGGTATCTCATTTGCTTTTCGTAGACGACACACTGATTGACGCAGAGGTAGAGCAAATCAGGAATTTACGACATTTGCTCTTGTGCTTTGAAGTTGTATCTGGATTGAAAATAAATCTGGAGAAATCTGAAGCTATCACAGTGGGAGAGGTGGATAATAACATGGTGGAGTTGGCTGCTATACTAAGATGTAGGGTTGCGTGATTGCCTATGACATATCTTGGGTTGCCTTTAGGTGCTAGATTTAAAAGCACACATATCTAGAATAGTATTATTGAAAGGGTGGAGAGAAGGCTTGCGGGGTGGAAGCGTATGTACCTCTCAAAGGGAGGTCGTCTTACTCTCATAATGTCCACATTGTCGAACCTTCCTACTTACTTCATGTTGTTGTTTCCTATTCTTATTGTAGTGGCAAAAAGATTGGAGAGGATCCAAGGGGATTTTCTTTGGGGAGGATTAGGGCAGGAGAGGAAATTACATTTGGTTAACTGGGGTATCGTATGTTCTCCCATGAGGCTGGGTGGTCTCAGATTGAGGAGTCGCATACTGTTTAATAAAGCTTTGTTGGGTAAGTGGTTGTGGCAATTTGGAACAGAGAGGGGAAGTTTTTGGAGAGAAATTATAGGGGCAAAATATGGTGTTATGGAGGGGGGATGGTGTTCAGTCGAGAGTCGAGGCTCTTATGGGGTGAGTCTGAGGTGGTATATCCGGCGAGGGTGGAGTGATTTTCGAGATAAATTGATGTTTGCAGTGGGGAATGGTAATACTATCAAATTTTGGGATGATTGTTGGTGTGGAGATCAACCACTAAGATTGAAATTTCCTTCTTTGTATTGTATTGCATTGTTGTCGTTTGCCATGGTGAATGATGTCTTAGATATTCATAATGGGAGCATCAGCTGGAACATTGCTTTTGCACTGGGTTTGTAGGATTGGGAGTTAAACGACTACGCGCTGTTTTTGACATCTTTATATGAGGTACAAATCAGGGCAAGAGATGGTGATTGCAGCAGGTGGAGGTTGGCACGGGATGGCATGTTTTCAGTCGGCACTTTCTTTAAATCTTTATTGGGAGCTGAGAACAGCTCTTTCCCTTGGAAGGCGGTGTGGAAGAGTAAATTGCCACCACGAGTAGCATTTTTACTATGGACAGTGGTCAGAGGACAGGTGCTAACGGTAAAAAACCTACGGACAAGGGGTTTTTGTATTACAGAGTGGTGCTTTATGTGTTAGAGGGATGGGGAGACGATCGATCACTTGTTCCTCCATTGTGATGTTGCTAGTTTACTGTGGAATGAGATTTTCGCATCGTAATACATAGATTGGGTGATGCCAAGGCGTATGGAAGATGTGTTAAAGGCATGGAGGAGAAAATTTAGCGACAATGATACCAGACTTGCATGGGAGCTTAATCTGGGCTGCATAGTTTGGTGTGTGTGGAGAGAAAGGAACATCCGATGTTTTGACGATCAAACAAGAACAACACAGCAACTTACAGAATTGTTTTATTTCACATTTTACACTTGGTTTAATGCAGTGGCTACTAGTCATATAGATGGGCTACTCAATTTCATGTTGTTTCTTTCGGATTTGTATTGATAATACACTTCCTGTATATTATGGTTTGATTAATAAAATACTTGATTACCTTTCAAAATTTTTTTGATGTGTTCACTTGCTATTAGTGACGTCCACCTAAATTAAAGAAGGTACAAATAGTAATGAAAAATTCAACCTGAGATTACACTATGGGAACGAGTGAAAAGAAGAAAACTGATGTTGTGTGAATCATGCGAGAGATGAAAGGATATATATGACCACAGATGGACGGGAATTGAAACAACTTGTGGATTAGGTTGACTACTTAATTCTTCACACAAATATATCAGTTTTGCATTGAAAGAGTATCTGGTTTGGTATTGTGACTTTGAAGAATATTTGTGGAATTAACATTGACATCTTAAATCCCGAGGTATAAAGTTCGATTGTGTAACTAAATATTTTTGCATGCTTGTGTGTTCGTTGTTATTTAGGTTATAGTTTTGTTTGAAGACAAACAAATGTTTACGTTTGAGGGTGTTTGATAAGTGTATATTTTTATACACTTATCCATGGTTTAAAATAGTGATATTTTGTTGTTCTTTTGATGAAATATATCCTAAATTATTATATTTTGTGTTAAATAGGTAAAACTCAATGGTTGAACAAGAAATTAAAAAAACAAAGGGAAAGTCCTGAAAAAGAGTGAAATTGTAATACCTTAATTTTAAAAAAAAATAAAAAATAAAAAAAGAAGAAGAGAGAGAGAGAAAAAAACACAAAAAAATTATAAATACCAATATATATATATATATAAGTTTAGGCGGTGGAATTGGATTGACTTTTATATCAATCCAATTCCATGACAATCAAAACCCATTTTCTAAATACAGAGAGAGAGAGAGAGAGAGAGAGAAAATGAGAAAGAGAAGAGAGAAAAGAGAAAGGAAACAAAAAAAGGGGGGAGGAAGAAAAAAAAAAAAGAAAATTTTTGCTAACATGTTAGGAATTAAGTGGTCTACATTATTAGACTTGAATTCCTCAATTTTGAAAGACAAGTAAAAAGTTACTTATTATCAAGTTATGTTTGATTTTATAGTTGTTAGATTGTTAGATTAAATTCAATTTTATCGAAAGGGTTAAGTATAATAAACTATGAAATTGAGTAAAGTGAAAGAAAAACTAGTTTTAGTGATTAAAGAGATTGTAGAAATCGCTTAAATGTGAAATGATTAAGTTTGGGTATTGCCTATTTAATTATTGAAATTATTTAAAATAATTAGTTGTTTATTTAAAAATTATATCGTATTTCAGGCGAGGATACTAATATTAGAATAGCTTACCAACCGAATTGATTTTGCGAACATAGTACTGTGAGTGGAAAAATATAAATATTTTTAAAGTATTTATAAATTAAGTTTATTGTTAAAGTATGTGCAATTATATGCAATTATGTGTTCGAATTACATAGTTATTATGAAAATATCTTTTATTATGATACATGTGGGATTTCAAAGATTGTATACGTTACATTGTGAATTGAAATATGAGATATGATTTTGAGATCGACCAGAAAAGTACCCGTGATTATATATTTCTTCTAGTTCACTGAAGAGCCTTGGCTGTGTTCTATACTACACTGAGGGGTCTTGGATCGAGAATGAAGGGGTCTCGACCATGTATATATAGTTCACTGAGGGGCCTTGGCTATGTTCTAGAACTGATTATGAGAAGTCTTTGAGACCGACTTTCGTTCACGAAGGGGCCAAAGGCCAGTAGCGAAAGTTTTTAGCCACAGGGGCAGATTATATATTTCAATGAGAGGGTACATTTTTGGTGGATTTTCCAGTACATTTGATGTGATGAGATTATAGCATGATTACTAGCTTATCTTTATATCATGATTTTGAGATGATATTTTACAACCTTATGTGAATATTTCACTTTTGGTTATAATTACATGATGTTATCTTGTGAATTATTGAATGGTATGAACTCAATTTTCGATAGAAATATAAAATTGAAAAAGTATAACTATTTTCGAACTTCTTCACTTACTGAGCTATCAACTCATATATTTTCCCACGATTTCTCCTACAGGTAGCAATTGATTCTTTTTAGCTGGAAGAGCCTAATGATTTCGAAATGAGAGTCACACGACATGTTGAATATTATAACTCATATTAATGAAGCACGAAGTAAATATTTTGGGCCAATCACATTATATTTTATATAAGCATTTGATTTTGTTGCATTTTTTTTGACATCTAGTCAGCATCTATCATCGGCGCACGTCACGTTTCGAGTCCACTAGGGTGATTCGGGACGGGTCGTGTAAGAAATCCAGAAGATGGGGACCAAGTTGCAACAATCTAATAGCTGAATTGGACCATGAATCCATGATAGAAGATGCTAGGTTTCAATTGGATGCACTTGGAAGCTAAGAGGGCAAAACATAGGCTAAAATGAGGAAAAAAGATGTGTAGAAATTCAAGGACCAAAATGTGAATGAACGGAAGAACATAGCCAAAAAATGGGCTTGCAGTTGCATATCACCATGCAAGAAAAAATGGGGTGTTCAACCTTAGAAATATGTAGTCACATCCCTTTAAACTATACGGTCGTTAAAAATCCAACCGTATATCATGTGTCCTTATACAATTAAAACTTAACTTGGCAAGATTTTGGGCAATGTTTTTGACCTAGACTCAAGCTGTATAAATACTAGAATGCCTTCCATACCTAGCGAGAGCCTCTATCACGCAAAAAAATAACTCAAGAACATCGAGATTCTTAGAGAAATTCATTGGAAGAAGACGGCAAATTCATATTTGTGAGATGTTTCAATTGTGAAATTGCAAGAAGATTATCAAGTAGAATTTATAACGAAAAATTGGCACAAGGATTGGAAGGATAATTCAAGAGATATCAAGAAACCATCAAGTCATTCAAGAATTCACGATTTCTCCTCAATTATTCAATTTTTGGTGATGTTTATTAAACTTAGAATGCTTTATTGTAATTTCAATATGATATGCTAGATTTTTACATTAACAAGATGAGATGAACCCTTGTTTTGAGATTTTTTGTTTGAACAATTAGTTTGAAATTAACTTGTTTGAATGCTTGGATGTTTATTATGGTTTAGCTTGCTTTTCAATTAATTGGCCTCTAGTTGAAATGTTTGTATCGAGAGAGATAAATAGGATCATTTGCACATAGTGATAAGCAATGTTCTAGCACGTATAATGCTTTCTTGCATGTCGGTATCTTTCATATATGATTAGATTTAATCTATTGAGAGAAGCTCTTAAAATTAGGAACATTGACCAACTCGTGTGATATCAATGTGTCACTTCAATTGTAGGACTAACAATGAAATAACAAGGGAGATTCTACATCTTAGTAATACATCTCCCAAATTTGATAAACTTTTACTTTGCTTTCTAGTTAGTTGATAAGATTGGACATAGATTAACTATAACTCAATATTACTATTCAATTAAGGGTATTAATAATTTTAACTCAATTAAATACATAGTCCTCGTGGGTTCGACAATTAATTTACCATTATATTACTTGATCACGATCCCGTGCACTTGCATCAAAGGGTCATCGAGCATTGGCAAAGTAAATATATGATTTTGATGATCTCATGGAAGAGAATACGACTTTACTTTGATCTTCAAAAGGAAGAAATGAGCCCCACCCAAAATTAAGCAAAAAGCACCATTTTTCAACAATAATATAGTAAAAAATTAAAAATCACAACATGATTTGCTAAATGTTTCTTGAAAAATCTGCCTCGGGTGTTGTTAAGGAGCGTCTATATATAAATGCTTCAAATGTTGTTACTTCAAGTATTTGAGTTTGAGGCTAAAACTTTGAATTACAGTAAAACAGAGTTAAAGAACTTCCATGACTCCAAGGACTTCAAAGATCTGGCTAATGGAAGTACTTTCTAGTGTTTGTCTAACAGGTTTAATAAAAAGTTCCAGGATAATTTTACTTTTTTATTTTATTTTTTTGCCTAAATGACGAAGGAAATGAATTGCAGCAAAAAATCTGGGATTTAACTAAAGATTAATTAGCGTAAATACTACCTTGCTTTAAAGAAAATTTTTATAAATATTTTTCTACTGGAATCACCATTTTAGTATAATATTGGTAAATATGTAACTTGAATCTAATACCGTCATCTTTACGAAGTATGAAGTTTCGAATGAAATATTTTTTCGGTATCTCATTTTGCTTTTGGTATGGTATGATGGAGAAGAAATCTACCATTGAATTTGATGTGACTGTAAATTACAAAGTCTATTGCGGCTTTTTGCAAAGAAAAGAATAAGGAGTACACAGTTATGAGGTTCGTGTACAATGGGAAAAACCTTGCAGTCAAGAGAACCCAAATGAGGTAAATTTCCTTTCCTGACATCTTTATTTTCCATTATCATCTAGTAGTTTACAACTCCTCTACAGGTTTCTTTAATACAGGCTATATTTAAGAATATTCGTCTCCACAACTCCTTTGATGGGTTTCTTTAATATGATATTATAAGAAAAATTGTCTACTAGTTATTATTACGAAATTCATTCTGTCGAGAAATCAGCATTTTAAAAAAAAAATATTTTGGTATCCCAAAGAAAAGTACTGTATGCCTTCTTGTTTTTTTGTTCTATATATATTCTTGAAAATTCTAACACCGTGAATTTGTGATTATGGAATGACATCTAATCCTGTTTTAACTGTTTTGATCACAAAGATTGGAATGGATGTTGGAGATTGCACTGATATCTTTATGCATCAGTCTAAAGGTCCACATGGCAGCACTGGATTAGGATTGAGAGGCAGGAAAGTTAGTAGCATTTGGAAAAATACATTGAATCAACACATCTTCTGTGTTTTAGAAGATAAATAAAAACATTTGTATGCACAATGTATTCATACTATGAATGTGAATTGGTTATCAATATTTAGACCCTGTTTGATGGAAATAATTTCAAAATTCTTTTCTATGTACTTGTTTTCAATTACACATTCACATAATAAAATATTCTACATGTAAGTTCAAAACTTTTTTTTTTTAACCACACATTCTCAAAAAATTCACTGTTCAAAAACTTTGTTTTTGCCAAATAATACCAATGAAACAGGGGCTTAATATTTTGTATGTTATATTGGCTTTTTTATTTTTCTCATTAGATTGGATTTTTTATTTTTCCCAATAGTCCTTCATTTTTTGTTACACGAGTACACATGGACAAAAGTATAGTTGATTTGTATGCAACATAGCTTTGGACATAAGGCTACACTGGCTTTTAAAAGAATTAAGAGACATTCTATCTAGCACCCGCTAATTTAAGGTATGCTACTGGAGTGAAATGTTCTTTATTCAATTGAAGTCGCGTTTTGTTTTTGCGAAGAAAAATAGCAGCTTAATAATAGTCCCCAAAGTCTATGTATGGTTATTTATATAATGACTGGACTTTGATGTTGAAATGTAGCTGCTGTACTATGTTATGTTGCATGATGAAGAAGACATGACGTTGCAAACTTGGTGGAAGGCTAAAATACATGAAGGTGAGGCCCTTACTAAGAAGGCGGACTTGTTCATGGTATTGGAGCATGTGTTAAAGCTGAAATGTATGAAAGCAAGGCCTTTGCTAAGAGGACGAGCCTGTTGGTGGCGTTGAAGCCTGTGTTAAGGATGAAATGCATGAAGGCGAGGCCATTGTTAAGAGGATGAGCCTACTGACGGCTTTGAAGCATGCGTTAAGGTTGAAATGTATAAAGACAAGGTGCTTGCTAAAAGGACGAGCCTTTTGATGGTATTGAGACATTGATGAGACGCGCGGCAATGATTTGAAAATTTCTCCTGTTTTCAAGATACGGCAGAGTAGCTGTTTTCATTTTTTGATATGCATATTACATGCACATTAACTACACAATGATGATGATCTGTTAAACTGGTAGAGGCGACGCGATCTGTAGGCATTTGCTAACCACATAATGATCTAGATCGTTCATTCAAATTTCAATAGACGTCATTTCGTTTTAACGTTTCAGATTAGGGATACATGTATACATCTGGGATTTCAGTGAAGCACCGCCAACTGTTGAGCTTTGTTTTCCTTGCCTATAAAAGGAAGGACTTAGCCATTTGATATCACTTTACTTTGTGAAAAATTATCAAATACTTGAAAGTCTTCGACAATCTTTATAATTTTTTTCGACGAGAAATTAGATTCCGGCCCTTTTTTTGTGTTGTTTAATGTTTGAGTAAGTAACGATCATTTTTTCCTTTGGTTTATTGAACTAAAAACTTATCTAATGGCCTCTTCTTCAAAAGCAAACACCAAGGAGGACTTCTGAGTGAGTTGATATGGCGATGATATACGTAGAAGTCGGTTTACCTCACTAATTCCATTGAGAGGATTATGGAGGTGATGGGGGTCTTCATTGTGCATGGATGATATAAGAAGGTCCCATAGATTATAGTATATGGTGGGGCCTCATTTTGGCCGACTTGTATAACGGAGAGTGAATTATAGACCTTTAAGGAGCCCTATAGGATCCTGGATACAGTTGAGCTATTCAGTCTAACTCGTAACAAACGAACCTATTTCCCATGGAGGGTATGTTGCTGTAAACGAAGCGAGACTAAGTGCATGTATGAGGTTGCCTTTATTCCCGTTTGTATAATAACAACATTTTTTTTGCTTTAGTTTATCGACATAAAATCTTATCTAATGTCTCTATTTTCGAAACCAAACACCAAGGGGGTCTTCTGACCGAGTTAAAATGGCAGTGATAAGCATTGAAGCCGGTTGCCTCTTTTAATTCCTATTGAGAAGATTATGTAGGTGAGAGGGGTCTCCATAGTGCATAGATGATGTAGGAGGGTCCTATGGATTATAGTATGAGGTAGGGGGCCTCGTTGTGGCCGACCTGTATAAAGGAAAGTGAATTAGAGACATTTAAGGATTGCTATAGGATCCCGAATATAGTTGACCCCTAAAGAAGAGCCTGTTTTCCAAAGACGGATGTGTTAATGTGAGCGAGGCAATATTGAGTACTGGGATGAGGTTGCCCTTATACCTATTCTTTAGGTATATACTTAGGTAGTATATCCTAGCCCCCATCCAACTTCTCCCAAATGCATGCAGCCAATTGGTTGGGGCCTTTCTTCTCTAGAAATAGGTCACTCTTGGAAGGATATGTCTTCCCATGCATTTCAAAGCCTTTTTTAACCCCGAGCCTCTAGTGGTGGAAGACTTTAAGGGGTGGTATCGCATGAAACCATAGGGCCCACATTCTCCATTCATACACAT
Source organism: Olea europaea var. sylvestris (assembly GCF_002742605.1). Taxonomy (NCBI): domain Eukaryota; kingdom Viridiplantae; phylum Streptophyta; class Magnoliopsida; order Lamiales; family Oleaceae; genus Olea; species Olea europaea. The sequence goes on from NW_019265404.1 coordinate 393,840, forward strand.
TCACCCTTCATCTAGGGCATGCTGACCTCAGTAAAGAACTGAAAGTGGTCTTAGTTTTTGGTGAGGGGTCTTTGACAGACTGTGGGGGTGATGTAGTCCTAGAAATAAAATTTTCAACCCAGTATTATGAGTATAGGAAGTTTCCATTTAGCCCTATTTGATCCCCATTAAATTAAATTATATTACATTCCATTTTTCTCTTTCCTATTTTCAACCACACAATCTTCTATAAAATAATATTACACGTAAATCGAAAACTTTTCCTTCTTTTTCAACCACTCATTTTTCTAAAAAATACTATTTCCCCAATTTTCATTTTCAGGTAATGGGGATCAAATTGGGGCTTAACAATAACCTCTAATTACTGTCATTTTTGGTTAAATATTTTATTGACTTGGTTTTTATACATTGAGCTCAAGCCATCGGAGTAGGCCATTATCAAAGCCATCTGTAAGCTCCCATTGAGAAGCTATCGTTTAAAAACATAGTTACTAAGTGAGCCCTTTTCGTCACACATACCCTAATGGCCACCAAGGGTAAATAGCTTCAGACTCGTAAGTTTTCCTACTTGTAAATTTTTGAAGTGTTGACGCTTCGACTCTTTTCTTGTATAGCAACATGATAATAAGGAATATGTCAAGCCGAACATGTTTTTTCATGTGGCACCTTGGGAAGGCTAAAAAGAAAAAGTCATTGATTACCAACATTCCATTTATAAACATCTGAGGAACGAACTATCTCGTCTATCGAAGATAAACTTGTCTCCTCGCCAAGAGAAGAAAGATAAAGAAAAAATCCAGCCTAAGATAAGAAGACTCAGAAGAGGCAACTGATTCTGATGAAGAACACCAAACTTCCTCATCCTCCTCCTTAGAAGCGTCAGACAACTATGGTAGAGTGGTTGAAGAATCCCATTGCAACAGACCTATCTTCCCCATCAAAATAATAGGCATTGAGGAGTAAGCTAAGGAAGGTGGCTTCAAAAAGAGGAAGATAGGCAAAAAGATCGGCAAGAGAGGGGCTTCTAAAGGGAAAACCCAGAACTTCTTGAGGGCAAATCTAACGAGATAGCTCCGGCCATTTTGGAGATGCTTCCTGCCAAGATCCAGGCTGCTACGAGAATTCATTATTAGTATTGGATGGACAAGTATTCTTCCTACGTTGAGACCTATGACTCAATTGACAAGGTTAAAAATGGCCTTGACCTGCAAGATCACTTACAAGGCTTCTTTCTCAATGCCCAATAGACATGAGGAGAATGTAAAGGCTTAATGAAGAATTTTTGCAAAAGGCAGCTGATGCATAGACTAAAGCTTAGAGGCTGAGGCCTCTACAATTGATGAGGTGATTGAAGTCTACGGGGTAAAGCATGCTAAAGCGGAATCGAGGATTGAACTCCTTACAAGTGAAAATGTAGAGATGAATAAGGAGGTTTACCTTTACAAAGCTAAGATAAATGCTTTGATGAAGTGAGTTGAAAACCCTGACAACTTGTAGAAGATATTTTCAACAACCTTGGAGGCGGTAAACAATTAGAAGTGAGAGTTGAAGTCCCAAGTAGGTGAGTTGACTACCAAGGTTGCCAGTCCGAAGCAACAATGGGGTGGGACAGGGAAGGTAGATGTAAACAAGTACTTAGAGCATTTTCATGAAACAAGTTTGTATGACAGCTTTAGTTTATACTGGAGAAAGGTCACATGCAATGAGATCCTCAAAAGGATGGCTGAGCTATATCTCCAAGAAAACTTGGCTACGATAAGAGATGAGTTTGCCCGCAAAGCCATCTACGCCTACAGATGATGCTATTGAGAATTCGGTTGAAGATTTGGAGAGGAGCCAATTGCAGCCTTAGTAGGATGATGCCACTTCGTAGATTTAGGCTCTTTTTTCTTTTTTTGTCTTAGCTTTTTAATCAGCTTGCTTTTTATGTATAAAAAGAACTTCTTTTTCTATGCAATTTTTTTACTTTTCAAATTATACAAGTGTTGACGCTTCAATGGATAATGAAAACTAATATTCCATTATTTGAACCTTAACCGACTTATTGATCTGACCTAGCTAATAAGTAACAGCATGTACCGATTCTTCAAAGAAAAATGACACAATGAATTAGGATAGTTCCAGAATAACTTTATCAAATTAATCTTTAGATGGGCTCACCAAAAATTACTTGAAAAAATATATTTAGGTATGAAGGGTTCGTCATTAATGCATAATCTGACCTTTTTCCCAAATAACAATGCATTTATTACCTTGTCAGTTCATTCATGAGGATAGCCGAGAATTAGCAATGATGTGACCTCGTCTGTTAAAAATCTTTTATAGGATCATTTTACATTTCTTTGCAAGGGGTGGTTCTTTCGTACAAAGACTTCTTCCATGGTCTTTGGTTCATTCATGGAAGAGAATCACCTCGTAGGTTTAATGGTCGGTCCATAAGGGTGCTTCATACCTTTCCTTCTAAGGCGGGTGTTATTCTTTACAAGGGAGTGGCTTTTTTATGCAAAGACCTCTTTCATGTTTTTTGGTCCATCCATGGAGGAGATTTGCCTCATAGGTTTCAAGGTTGGCCCCCTAAAGATGCTTCCTAGCTTTCCTTAAGAGGTGCGTGTTGTTCTTTACAAGGTGGTGGCAAAAGACTTCTTCTATGATGCTTGGTCCATCCATGGAAGGGAATTGCCTCATAGGTGTCAATGTTGGCCCCCTAAGGATGCTTTAACATTTCCTTCGGAGGTGGGTGTTGTTCTTTACAAAGGGATGGCTCTTCCATGCAAAAGACTTCTTCCATGATGTTTGGTCTATCAATGGAAGGGATTTGAGTAAGAATGCGTCATGGGTGCAGAAAATGTCATTATAAATAAAATAATTATATAAGTTGATGAAGGTTATCTAGACAAGATAGATAGGCTATGCCTATTGGTAGTACATCATCGAATGTTCAACATTCCATGGATAGTGTTTTGCATTTCCTCCAAATCTTCAATCCTATATGCGGCAGGTCTTAGCTCTCCTGACATATAGTATGGGCCTTCCCAATTATGACCCAATGTTTCCACGACTAGCTCTTTATAATATAGGAAAACCCTCATTAATATAAGGTCTCCCCTTTTAAATGACCTCTTCTTTACTTTCGTGTTGTAGTGTCAAGCCATTTTCCTTTGTTAGGAAACGAGTTTTATTTGGGAATTATCTCTATTTTCAAGGAAGTCCAATTCACACCTCTTCAATTCATCATTAAAAATCTCATTAAAATGAAGGCGATGAGGCAAAGATAATCTTACCATGACAAGGCTCATATCCTCAGCTCCATAAGCTATTGAAAATAGGATCTCTCCTATTGTAATTCAACTCGTGGTATGAATTACCCATACTACCTAGGGAAGCTCATCCACCCAAGCCCTTTTGATATATCAAGCTTTTTTTCAAAGTGTACTTAATGGTTTTGTTGACTGCTTCTACTTGGCCATTTGATTGAGGGTGATTAGGTGATGAGAAGTATTTTTAGATTCTCGATTCTTCACACAAGTCCCCGACTTTTTTGTTATCTGACTGCCTCCCATTATCTTATACAAGTGAATGGAGAATCCCAAATCGATAGATGATATTCATCCAGATAAACATAGAAGTATTAACCTCGGTGATTTTTCGCTATGGGTTCAACTTTGACACATTTGGTGAAATAATCAATTACGACAATAGCATACCTACCACTGCATTTCCTTTTTGGATGAGGTCGACCAACGATTTGGCAAATGGCCAGGGGTTCGAAATTGCAGTTAATTCCTAAGAGGGCTACCTCTGGATGGCGAAGAAATGCTGACATTTGTTGCATTTCCTCACAAACTAAAGTGCATCATTCTCGAGAGTTGGCCAATAATATCCTTATCTTAATTTCTTGTGTGCGAGTATTGGGCCCGCTATATGGTTGTCACAAACTGCTTCATGAACTTCACGAAGGACGTAATTAGCCTCTTCTCTACTAGTTCATCAAAGAAAATCCTCTCTTGTATAGCACTTCATCTTAGAACAAGAAATGAGTAGCCCTTCTTCTGAGCTTGTCCACTTTTTCCTTATTTTTTGGTAGGACCTAATCATTAAGAAAGGTAATAATTTGCTACATCGAAGATGGGGTTCTTTCAACCTACATAACCTCTCATCCTGTGGAGATGGAGAGTCTGGCAAGGTGTTTAATTGGTACCATCTTAAGTAGCTCTGAATCCTTGCTACTAGCCAACTTTGATAAACCGTCGGCATGAACATTCTCAATACGTAAGATTCAACTCAAATTTTTCAAAAGATGGGAGGAGATCCATAACATTCTTGGAATATGTTACCATACTTTTTGTCCCTTACATAAGCACACACTTTTCCCACGTCTAAAAATGTCTGTCAATTCAAATGGCAAGCAACCCCTAGAGGCTCCAATTAATCATGCAAAAATCGTACTTTGTATAAAGGCATAAATTCAATTCTTCATTGTTTCCTTCTTTTCCTATAACTCTACTATTTTTATTTTTTTTTATTTTTGGAGAATTACATATAGATAAATGCTTTTCGTTTGATTCAATATATCTATTTTTTGTATGGATAAAACTGCACATACTCAAAACAGGCAAACTTTTTTTTTAGTATGACTAAATCTGCACATATTAAAATATACACTTGTTTGTTTGTATTATAAGCAGTTTGACAACAATGAATACTTTGAGATTGGAACAATTTAAGTCAATTAGGGTTTAATTCATATTTTCTAACGAGTCTAGGAACCTAGGGTACATTTTCAAATTTATATGGTCATAGGTTTTCTATCTCTGAATGACAGATATGCCCTAGAGCCAGTATGTCGATGTGTGAAAGGCACCGGACGTGAGTCAGATTAAATATTCTTTAAATCCGAAAATGTCGGCTATACAGTTTAAACAAGACATATCTTATTGTTCAGACAAAATTTGCAAGCGTACAGAATATTGAGAAGTAATTATATAGTGAATTGAGTTATCATCCCACGAGGAATAATTGTTAACTATAGTGATTTGACGTTCATAGCATAAAAAAGGTAATTTATTTGTATTTATTCTAAATAAAAATGTGAAAGTCGTAAATATTTTTTTAAATCAAATATGAGATGAATGTATTGGATTTTCCACTCCTCTAATTCTAATTCTCGACTTATGTTAATTAGTGTGATTAATGTGTTTGTGATGATCGATAATCAATTAATATTTAATATTCTTTTTCAAGATATATCAAACCTATGCTAAACATGACCCAATCCCATTTCTAATCCGAATTCATATTCAAAGCATACATTTAATCATAGTATTATCACAAGTGACCACGAAGCCATAAATATTATTCATAATGTCTATTGTCCCTATGTTAAATATGAAGCATTCTACTTTGTATGTTTTTCAACGCTAAAAATAAGCAAATTTATTGTCTAAATGGTGTGCAAACATTCAAACAAACATAATTATTGCTCTTATTAAACCACAAACACAAGAATTAAAAAAAAAGATAAATCTAGAATTAAAAACTAAAAAACAATAGATTTGTCATCCATCCAATACATAGATTTGTTTAGCCTAGCATGTCATATAAAAATTACATAAAAGAATAAGAAAAGACATCACCAAACAAGGAATATGATGAAGAACTTGAAGACTCCAATTCTTCACTTCAATCTTCAACCCAAACTATTAACTCTTGATTCTTGAGTGTAATAATCAATCTTACACTCTTAAACAATGATAAAAAGATGGTTCCCACGTTCAACAAAAATATTGCCTACCAAAACAAAATGGAAGGAAAAAAGAAAATAAATTTTTTTCCTTAGGGAATGAACCATGCGTACACGTAGTTAATTCGAATTAGTCTTAGTCGACCAAATAAGGTTTGAGCATAGGCATGGCCAGTAGGCCTATGAATATGCATGGTATTGCCATTTCGTGACCAATTTGCATATAAGTCCTAAACTTTTTCATGTGTGAATTTTGATCCTTTTCAATACTTTTTCATCATGTTTGCTTCTCTTCGCCTCCAATTAACCATTTACATTCTTGAATCATCGTCTTGCAATCCGATACAGTTCTTGAATTATTGCATTTTAGTCTCTAAACTTTGGTTTTGGATGCAATTTAAACCTTTTTTCGCTTGTTTTCCTCACTTCCTCCTCTTTCATTGATTGTTATCTAACAAACAATATTTACATAGAATTAAGTCATTTTTCATATAATTTATCAACAAATGATCTAATTGAAGGGCCTAAATAAATGTATAAAATACACTTATCACACACCCACAAACTTGAACATTTGTTTGCCCTCAACCTACTATAGCCTAACTCAATCAAAGGTTGGTTAGATGGCATGCCGTTACTCTCAAGATTGGACTTCTGCATTATACAATGAATAGTGTCAAAATTAATAGCTAAACTTAAATTCTACCTATTCAATGCAAAATTCGATGTTTATGTAAAGACTCAAGGACAACATCACAAGCTCCTGATTGGTTCAATTCCCAACCCTTAGTAGTCAAATGTTTACATTCTCTATTCCTGAGATACACCCCCAAACTTATACTTTTCACTTTACTTTTCCCGAGTTACGTTCTCAAATTGAAGTTTAGATTATTCTATTCCTTGCCCTCTCTATTTGGATAGATTTTACAGTACAAGTTAACATTTCAATAAATAAGAATTCGGTTATATTTTTTATTGCTTCGACCTCTAAGAATCAATTAAGCGAATAATCATTTGTCAAAGGTCTAATTCTCTAAAATGAGCATTTGGGGCTTAATCTTGACATGTGGTGTGTCTTCTATTTCATGCATCTTTTTTTTTTTTTACCATTCAATTTTTTTATATCTTTTTCATTTTATGTCCTAACTTTCCTCTATTAAGCGACTAAGTAACCACTATAGAGAGCTCTCGGTCAATGACTCCCAAGTCAGATGACATCAGGTCTTAAAGGCCCTTGTAGGTTTAGAGTAAAGAAAGTCTTCAAAGAGAAGTTTCAAAATTAAGCCATTTTATTTTTTTATTTGCCTAGATTAGTGCAATGATCCTTATTAAACACTATTTCTTGAAAACTGATCTTGAACTAAAGATACTCGCCTAATTCCATCTTGCTAGTTTTAGACAATCCACATAATAAATTCCCACTCAATGCTCCCTACACTAATTCGAGCATCTTCAATCTCTCCTAGGAGTGGTGTAGGAAAGTATATAATCGTGGTTTTTTAGGATTTAATCAACTACGTTCAACTTTCCTCATAATATGAACTAAATCAATAACTAAAAATGAAATACATGAGTGTCGTACACAAGGTAGATCAAGTTTCAAATTAACAAGAATAAATCAACCCAACTTAGAATTTTTTTTTTCCCACTAATTCTTAGTTTAATAGATCCGGCAAGGACATCGAACTCACCCAAACACACAAAAGTGATATAAAACATAAAGAAACATATTTTCCTGAGTTTTACTGATTTGATTTTCTTTAACATGCGACAAACACACAAAAAACAATACAATGTCTTAAAGCATAAATAGGCATATCAAGGGTGGGAAAAGGAAAGAAAGAAAATACTCGAATTTATTCATAGGTGGTGCTTGCGAAGGTATGAAGTGCAAGAGCTACAAGGTCCTCTTGATTATTTTGTTTCCTTGGTCAATTTTGGTTTGAGTGATCCGTGATATCATATTCTTGTAAAATAAGGCCAAATTAAACAATAGAGATCAAATAGCATAGAAGAAGTAAAACTTAGCCCAAACATCTCATAAACCAACAAAAATTTCAAGGGCCTAAGGGAAAACGGAATATGGATGGTGATAGATATTAAAAATTTAAATTCCTATTCTAAATCTAAAAAGCAAAATAAAAGATAAATAAAATTGGGTTGCCTCCCAATAAGTGTTTAGCTTGATTTTGTTGTTTTAGCTACTCATGGTAACTTGAAAAGGCAATTTGCCGCCTCATTCTTTACTCTTTACAGCTGATAGTTTCCAAACATATCCTCTTTTTGTATTAAACAGTCTAGTGACTCCTTTTTTTTACAGTTGTGACTTGCATGGTCATCCTTTTATGCTATTGCTACCTTCTTAAAGTCCTTAAAATAAGGTGTTCGCTTGAGTGGAGTATTCATTGTGAAACTCTTCTTCTTGTCTTCCACTCCCAAGATGAGCTCATTTGTTTCAAAATCCAACCTGGCTCGACTAGTTGATATGAATGATCTTACAAAGATAACTGGCAGCTGATATGCTTCTTCTATGTCGAGGATAATGAAGTTAGCGATAAAGATAAAGCCTCCAGCCTTAATGAGCATATCTCCAACTATTCAATAAGGGTGCTTCAGTGTTCTATCAACCAACTGTGGGATTATTGACGTTGTATTTGGATCTGTTGATTATTGAAGACTTTTGGTTTTCTCCACATGATGAAATATGAAGAGTGTTAGAGAGGAAGATGAAGAGTGTTGGAGAGGAAGATGAAGAGATGGATGCATTCACCATCATTATTAGTCATTATTATTCTTCATAATTGTGTGACTCTTAGTAGTCTTATGCTATCCTATAAATAGGTTTGTCATGTACTCAAATCAAATAATTCATATATAAAACGAAAAAAAAGTTTCTCTCAAAATATACTTTGTTCTGTTCTTATTACTGAACTGATCTGGTCTTGATAGAATCTATCCTTATTTCCGCTTCATACTAAAATCACAATCAGAACAAACAGGATCTCCCAATCCTAATTCCTTGTAAGTAGGCAAAGGATTCAAATTACTACTTGGTCCAGAATCAAAGTATTAATGTTATTTAAATTTCATATAGAACAAGGTAAATTGAAACTTACTGGATCCTTTACTTTGGACGGGAGCTTGTGCTGTATGATTGCACTACACTTTTATGTTTGGGCAGCTCCTCTTCCTTGCCAACAACTACTTCAAAAACTTTAAATAGATTGAGATTTGAAGGATTTTGTTAATGAAAGAAATGTTGACATAAAGCATTTTCTGGATCTTCAAATATTTTGTGCACTACCTTTCCAACTTCGTGTTTTACAATCTTTGAGGAAAAAGGACTAGAGGTATAACTGAATTGATAGGAAGGTTGCAGTAACATGTGGACTATGTGAAAGCTTTTGCTGGTTAGTCTCTAGTGCTATTTAAGACTGCTCTACTTTTTCTCTGCCCATGGTAAGTATCATTTTACTCTCAATCTCTTCCCTTCTTACACTGATCTTTAACAACTAAACACCACTCCTAAGCCTTAAACTCATTTTTTGGCTACATACGTAGCCTCTAAGTGAATGGGATGGGTGGCACGTAAGCTTTGATGGGAGTAGTTAGATTGAAATATGGTAGCTTGACAACAGCATAATTCATCGCTTGAACTGCCAACACCTACTCTCGTGGGTTATTCTCTGTGTCGCTAGGTAAGGTACCATGTGGCCTGTTTGACAATATAGCTGTGATCTGTCCCAGCCGATTTTTAGAATTCTCAATAGAGGCCCGTTATTTCTAGACTGCAATCCCAGTTTTGGTAATGTACTTAATAAGTAGATCCTCCAATGATGCCCTCTTCTCTTGTTGCTGAATTTCCGGTGAATTACCTTTCATCGGATATCCCGAACCCTGATTATTTACCCACGAAAAGTTTGGATGCTTTGTTCAACCTAGATAATAAATGTTGGGATAGGGATTGTTCTGTTGCCTCTGGAAATTTTGTACGTAGTTTTCATCTGTAGGCTAAACCATGTGAGTGGAATCTAGATGGCAACTGGCTACATTATGATCTGTCCCACAACTTGTACAAACCGACATTGGTTGATGTGCCAAGTTTTTCGTTATCAAATCCATTTTGTAATGCCAACGCTATCACTGCATCTATGTTATGCATACCCGCTACTTTCTTTGGGAAATTCCTCTCGGTCAACGAACTAGCCTAAGTTTTCAACAATCCTCTCACAAAGGTCATAGGTATATTCAATCTCATTCTTCATAATTGAACCATCTACTGAAAAATTTGCCATGTTGCAAAATTTAGGGTGTAGTCCATAATAGAAGAGATACACCTGTGCTTGCTTAGGAATGTATGAACTTTATTTCGAATTTGAAAGACTTGAGATAGCGAAAATAGCTTCATGGTGAATTTATGTACAATACCAATCCACGATATGATACTTCTGGCAGGTAGTGAATGGAGCCATTCTGTTATGCTCTCCTTCATGGAGAAAGGGAATAAGGCATCTGATGACATCACCTCATGGCTGATTAATTCACACAGCATTAGGAAAGCTTGGATATGCTCATGTGGATTCTCTGTAGTTTTCCCAAAGTACTTGATGTCATGATGATTATGAATAGATTTATAATATCAGGTCGAATATGGAAGTTAGCCTATCCAAAAGATGGGTAGATGATTGAAGGTTGCACTAATACAGGTACTGGATTTACAAAATCCCCTATTAATATTCTGCCTTCAATGGTGATAGGTCTCTATTGATCTGGCGATGGTGGTTGAATTGGATCATGGATTTGATTCTAATTTTTAGCAATTATCCTTGCTTTTCGTTGTTCTCTTCCACACTATCTGAATGTCCTTTTGATCTCGAGATCTAATGGTAGGAGCTCGATTTCTTAAGAATATTGCATAATCTATTGACAACGTGAAAGAAACAAAATAATAGGAACTTAGGTAGTATAATGAATAGCCTAAAATAAAAAGAAATATCAAATCTAATACAGACTAATAAACAAAAATTAGAACCGTTATTCCCCAACAATAGCAACAAGCGTACGGGATCGCTGGCAAATAATAATATAATGAGTTGAGTTATCATCCCACAAGGAATAATTGTTAACTATAGTATACTAGTTTCTATCAAATTCAATGTTTGTAGTACAAAAGAGGTGATTTATTTGTATTTATTACAAATTAAACTATGGAAGCTGTAAAGATTTTTTTTTTTTTTAATCAAATATGAGATGAATGTATTGGAGTTCTGACTCCTCCTATTAATGTCTAATTTTAATTGTCAACTTATGTTAATTGGTCTGATTAACGTGTGTGTGACGATCGATAATCAATTAATATTTAATATTTTTTTCCAAGATATATCAAATCTATGTTAAATACGACCCGATCCTATTTCTAGTCTGAATTCATATGTAAAGCACGGATTCAATCATAAGATTATCACACATGACCATACACGCAATAAATATTATTCTTAATATCTATCGTCAGTGAGTTAAATATGTAGCATTCTATGTATTGTGAGTTTTTTAACACTAAGCAACTTAATTGTCCAAATAGCACATAAATACTCAAATAAACATGATTAATGCATATTAGACCACAAATGCGAGAATTTAAAAAACAATAAGTCTTGAATAAAAAACTTAAATCAATATTATTGTCATCCATTCAATACATAGATTTGCTTATCTTAGCATTGCCATATGAATATTATACATAAAAATAAGAAAAGACATCACCCGAGACCAAAAATAATGATGAAGAAATTGAGAACTCCAATTTTACTCTTTAATCTTTAACCCAAACGATGAATTCTTGATTTTTGAATGTAACAATCCTTCCTGCGCTCTCAACTAATGATAAAAATATTGTTTCCACATTCTTAACAAACTATGGTATATATAGAGTACCAAAATATTGCATACCAAAACAAGGTGGAACAAAATAAGAAATGAAAATTTTTCCGTAGGGAATATACCATACGAATGCATAGTTCAATTTGAGTATACAGATAGTTCATTCATTTTAGCCTTAGTCGACCCAAATAAGTTTTGAGCCTACACATGGCCTGCAAGCCTATGCTTATGCATGGTATTACCATTTTGGGACCCATTTGCATATTGGTCCATGAACTTTTCCATGTGTGTATTTTGATCATTTTCGATAATTTTTCATCCTGTTGGCTTTTCTTCACCTCCAATTGACCCTTGACATTCTTGAATCACCATCCTTTTCAGTTTGTTTTCCTCACTTCTACCTCTTTCATCGATCATTACCTAACAAACATTATTTACATAGAATTAAGCTATGTTTCTTATAATTCATCAACAAATAATCTAATTTAACAGCCTAAATAAGTGTATAAAATACACTTATCACTCAACAAAAGGGCAAGGAAATTTTTGAAATATTCAAACCGATAAAAAGAGAAAGGAACATAGGAAAAACAAAATTGCCATTTTTTTTTTTTAAATTGTTGAATGGAGAGTGGGATCCAATCTGAGAACTTTCGAAGAGATGCCGCTGAAAAATTTGTGGAGGAAAAGGAGGCAGCACTTTGGTTTGATTAGAGGAATTCTTGGATTTAGTTGATGATTTACTTAATGATGATACTAAACTGTATTCAGAGAAACATATTTTAATATTTTTCTACTGAAATCACTTTCATTATGATGTTGATAAAAATGTAGCTTAAATCAGATACTTTTAACAGCCCCTTTGTTATGTAAAAAGTTTCGTGCGAACTACTTTTTGGTATCTTGTTTACATTAATTGTCAATATGCACCATAATTTATGTATGCTCAATTGTTTTTTGTGTAACAATTTTATCTTGGCATCATTTTGCTTTTGGTATGGTAGGATGGAGATGAAGTCAACTATCAATTGAGACATAACAGTAAAATACGAAGTCTGTGAAGGAAATAATTTGGAGTACAAGTTATGAGGTTCGTGTACGATGGGAATAAAACTTCGATGTTAAGATACCCTGGACAAGGTAAATTTCTTTTCATGACCATCTGTGCTTTCCATCATCTTCTAGTAGTTCACAAGTCCTCTAAAGGTTTCTTTTAACGCAGACAATATTTTGAGATTATTTGCCTCCATAACTCTTCTGATGAATTTCTTTAATACAATTTTTGAGAAACTTGTCAACTAGTTACCATTATGAAATTTATTCTTTGTAGAAAGGTTGCATTGTTCAACGTTTTTTCAATTTGTATCCCAAAGAAAAGTACTATATGCCTTTTGCTGGCACTGCAAACTATATTTCCTTGAATATTCTTGCACCATGATTATTTGATTATGGAATGACATACCTAATCCTGTTTAACTGATTTGATTGGAAAGATTGAAATGGATGATGAAGACTGCATTGGTGTCCTTTATCATCATTCTGAAGGTGGCTACTTGGTATTGACTCTGGAGTAGGTTTGAGAGGCAGGAAAGCTAGTAGCATTTGAAAGTACTTTGAATCAACCCATCTTTTGTGTTTTAGAGGATAAATAAATAATTTTTCCCTGCACAATGTATTCTTACAAGATTAATGGATTGATTTTCAATATTCAATATTTTGTATGTTAGAATGGTAAGGGTTCTAGGGAGATGCCAACTTAGTTTGGATGTATTAATGCACTTGTTGATCCCGTCCACGAACACATTTACATAAAAAAGAGTTTTTTAGACATAAAATCAACATTGGTTTCATCAAAAAATACCCATTCAATACTCTTTCTCTTGCTCTCACAAACGCACACTTACTGCACATTAAAAAATGGCTTTCTATTCCAATGGCAAGCTACCCATAGAGATGCCAATTGGCCATCCGAAAGTCGTACATTGTTAATGCACTTGTTGATCCCGTCCACGAACACATTTACATAAAAAAGAGTTTTTTAGACATAAAATCAACATTGGTTTCATCAAAAAATACCCATTCAATACTCTTTCTCTTGCTCTCACAAACGCACACTTACTGCACATTAAAAAATGGCTTTCTATTCCAATGGCAAGCTACCCATAGAGATGCCAATTGGCCATCCGAAAGTCGTACATTGTATGAAGTCACGGGGTCATTTATTCACTATATCTTTTACTTCTTCAACAATTATATGCATAATATTTTTGAATTACTAACACTATTCTCGAAGTAGTTGATATAATTAATTTTGTTAATGGAAAAATTAAAATTGTTAAAAACATATATAAATAAACGTTTTTACGAAGTTATGTATGTAGCCTATATTTGCCCCAAAGCTCATTTTCTCAAAACTCATTTTCATAATCTTGTAAAATAATTTTACACATAAAATTGAAAACTTTTCATTTCATTTTTTTAAATTATGTTCTTAAAAAAAATCACATTTTGAAAATACATTTTCTTACAAAAATGGGACTCAAAACAAGGACATAATATAAAAATGCTGGATAAATTGAAATGTAGTATTTTGATTACAATAATACTAATTTGTACACAGGGTTTTTTGTCAATGTCTTAAACCACTTTTTTTCTTTTACCAAAACTTTTGTTATTTGCATTGAAACACAGCAAGAAAGTGCGATATATAGTTGTCTATGAGAGAATACATGTCCAAGAAGGTATATTCAAATAGTAGGCATTGTTTGTCCTTAAGCTTGTTAATGGTAGTTACGAAGCATAAACGTAATAAAAATTGTTTCCTTTTGTATAAGAAGAGATATCATTCATCATTTGCTAGAGTTAAAGAGATATGCTCAAGATAAACTTATTTTCCACCATGTAGTCCAACTATTATTTCTACATGTATAATATGTCTCTTGAAATCATGACAAATCATTCTTATTTCATTGCTAAGACCAATAGATGGGTCCAGAATCCTTAATAGCATCACTGGACAATTTCTTTGCAAGATTAACTTGTTGGTAGGATGTTATTTGGCAACAATGAATTTAGGAACCAACAATCATTATCTTTTTCTTTCCACATTTCACTTCTTTTCCTACAAATTTTGATTTTGTATTTCTTCTTCAAAAGCTTCCCCTTCTGTTAATCTAGTGCTCACAACTTCATGGACCTCAAAGGCTGCATTATGCACCTTAACTATATCATCGAGGTACAAAACTTCAATTCCACCCTAATGAAGAGCTCCGGTATAACATACACATGAACTGAGATTTTGGCTATTGCATTTTAGAGTGAAAATTTTCGAATTCCATCAGTAAATAAAATTTGGTTCACTGATTAGAATTGGGGCAAAAGCACAAGCATAAGCTCATTGTTAGTTAATTACTTGGGTTAATATGCTATGGAGAGCTCAATTATTTGTGCATTTATAGTTTTAATATGATAAATATAATAAAATATTTACTTATGAAATCTGATGGCTATATTGCCACCACCATTTTTATTTCATACATCATATTTTAACTGTAGTTAAACTCCTCAGTCTTTACTCATTGTAGCAATTATTTTATTAACTTTCAGCCGAATTCTTATATTCAACCTTCTATTAATTGTAAACAAATAATATATGCCGTAGACAAATGAGTAATTTTCTATCAATCTACTCTACTATGACAGTTGAAGACACCATCTTATAGCTGGGGGGGGGGAGATATATAAGAGGGATATATCTCCTCAGGAAAATCATGACTAAAATATCATGGGCTTACGAATTCAAATGTAACTAAGTTTTCAGGAAGTAGCTTTCCAACTCTTGTCCAGTAACCACTCTGAGTGGGGATCGACTACTAAGAAAAAGACATTGACACTTCCGCCCCACGGAACTAATCATATCAGAGTCAGCAAGTTACCTCTGGATAACTATTTGAGTGTCAGTGGTTAATCTCTAACCTTCGGTAGTGGAATTGGTCCTTTGACTTGAGGTCGTCATGGTACCTTATATGAGGACAGTCATACTTTGGCGATATTGGATGTTGCTCTGCAAAGGGCCGCTAATACGACATCGTTCGGGTAGGTCAAGAATCGTATGAAGGTTGTAATTGATCAATAAAGGATTCGTCACTCTTAGATAGTAGGAGATTATGATCTGCGTTTCATTCAATTAAGTCGATGATGAAATCCTTGGCCAAGGTGTACTCATAAGTCAAAAAGGAGTTTTCGACTTATATTGACTTAATAGTGAAGTGAAAGATATGATCGTTAATCGAGATTGACACACTTTCATATCTCATAATTGATCAGATTATATTGACGAAGGGATTAAAGTTTCACGGTAAATGAACGAATTTGGTTTTGTCATACCACGTGACATTTTCCGTCACATGTATTGCATTGACACATTGCTAGATGTCAATCTCCGACGGCGAGTGTGAATTAATGATAAATTAAAATGGTGTTTTAAATTATCAATTTTGATTAGATCAAAATAATATTTCACGTCGTTAGGCATCGTGATCGGGAACCTGATGGTCGCACACAAAAGAAAATTGGAAGATTACAATTTGTCAATTAATTAATTTAACAATCGTTGGATAAATTAATTAATTGGATTGGTTATTTATAGGCTCAAATTAATCAATTGGATTAATTAAATATTAGACCGGACCGGGCCAGGTCCGTTTGGGCTAATATAAATATATGGCTAGGGTTTTCAATCCATATGTTTTTCTCATAATTATTCTTGCTAACACAAGAGGAGAAAACCCTAGTAGCTGCAATCTCGTTCTCTGTGCAGATCACTGTTGGAGGCTGGACAATTGAACAGCTGTGGATGACTGATCGAGTTTGCAGGAAGAAAAAAGAAAAGCAAAAGGTTTGTAGAATTCTTCAAAGGTACAATCTTTATCACGATTTCTATCTAAACATAAAGAGATCCTCGGTGGAAATCGAATTAATTTTAATATTCGCTGTGCATGTATAAGTAGATTCCCAACAGTGGTATCAGAGCCCACTTTGTGTTTGTTTAGAAATTGTTTAATATATTTATGCAATCAAAAGTTGATTGTTATTCATCTTTCATGTTTCTAGCAATTGAAGAAAATTTAGTTTTCTTAATTTTTGAAATCTGATTTCGAATAAATAAATAAAAAATTAGGAAAGGGGGATGCCGATAGCAATAGTTGATGCCGACGATGGCGCGACTGTCGATGTGGCAGACGCTGCCGCTACCTAGTAGTGGCGTCTGCCGTTGCTAGGCAGTGCCAGGAAGAGTCACGGCGGGTCTTCCCTTCTATGGCGGTGGCGGCACCGAAGGAAAGAAAACAAAAAAGAATGTTTTGAATTAGGGTTTTCAGAAAAATGGGGAAGAGAGATTGAAGATGGGGGCGTGAGCTGCAATTTTGGTAGTTGTGAGCCCCTGTCTGCAATTTTCTTACAAGGGTCAATGTGTAATTTTACATGAAGGGTTTGTGTGCAATTTCAGTAAATTGTAAGGGCCCTATTGCAATTTAAAATTGGGTCAATTTTCTAATTTCAAAATTGTTTTGAATTTGGAATTTTAAAATGGTTTTTAAATTATATTTTAAATATGTTTGACCTATAAAATTAATTTTGACCCAAATTAAAATTTTATTTAAAATTAGCGACTTTTATATTTTTGTTAAAATTAGATTTTAACTTAAATATTAAATTTGACCCTAAATTGAATTTTATTTTATTCGGGAGTTTGATCCTAAATTAAAATATTAATTCAATCTAAATTAAAGTTGGACTCTAATTTGATATTTAATTAAATTTTGATTTTAATTAATGATTCACCCGATTTTTGTAATTAGAATTAGACTCTAAATTGGTGTTTGATTAAAATTCGATTTTAATTAAACGGGTTGGCCCTAAAAATCTTAGATTTAGAGTTGACTCTAATTCTACTATTTAATTAAAATTTGATTTTAATTAAATTCAACCGCCTTAAGTTATAAAATTAGAGTTGGACTCTAATTTGATATTTAATTGAAATTTGATTTTAATTAAATAATCCCACCTTATAATTGTGGAATTTGAGTTGGACTCCAATTCGATATTTAATTAAAATTTGAATTTAATTAAATATGCCCGCTAATTAAATTAATTGATTAATATGATTAATTAATTATTTAATTGTTCTGATCCATTTGTCTAAAAGAGTTTAGACGACCTTAATTGCTAGAAACTTGAAACATGTTTGCGTATAATATTAGATATTATATAAGAACACATTTATGTGATAAATGCATTATTAGTGGATAATCATGGATTCGACCATATGGATGTGTTGAATTGTTGATTTTTATTCTTGTTGTTTTGTGGGCCTGCGAGCTCTTGATCATTTTGGACCTGCGAGTTTGTTATTATTATTGTTGCTATGGGCCTGCGAGTTCAATTTCATTTAGGCCTGCGTGCCAACCAGTATAGGATACAAGTTGCAACTAGACTAATTGAAGAAACAAGAAGAGGAGGAGACCATGGAGATGGTGCATTGATACTGATCAATGTAATACGCCCTAGGAATTGACCAACTAATCTTCCTTATGGCTCGGGAAGACTAGATAGTAAAATCTATAATCGTCCACACTATTATATTATGTTATATATATATTTATTTGCATATTATTGTTACGATGAGACCTTTCAATGCAAAATCCCTCCATAAAATATTAAGTTACATTTATAATCTCCTTCCATCATTATAGTGAAAAATCAGAGTCCCAAATCGTCTCAACTTGTTGAGTACACTCAAGACTGGTCCATTAGGGATATATTTGACACTATGAAATATTTGATATTTCTGAATGACGGGTTTGACGTAACTAAAATTTATCTTTTGTTGAGTACACTCAAAGAGATAAATTTTAGAGATATGCCAAACTAACACATAAGATGTGTGAAAATAAAGAGTTGTCAGCTTAATGATCTGTGAATTGTATGGAGATACAATTTATAATAGTATCTACCCAAATGTAATATTAAGGCTTATTGAATACACTCAAGGTCTTAATATAATAGATGTGATCCCAACCCACTGGGAGGTAAGTATGGACTCCATAAATTTATGTAAGAGGCTCATAAATTTTAATTAAACAGTGGGAGTATAATTAATTTAATAAAAGTCCATATTAAATTAATTGATATATTTTATATATTATTCTTTTCCTTTTTGTCATTTATATTTATTGAATCATGAGTAACCATGTGTATTTGAGAGGTATATTGGATGCCAACAACCAAATTAAATCTTTTTGATTGGCACTGCAATTTGAGAATTGTTCTCAAGCACGAGGAAGTTGGTTGTCGTTAAGTAGCCATTTTTAGGGACATCCGGTGATGACCCGATTAAGGAAGAGGTGGCTACTATGATAAACACAGTGATGACAATAGTAATGCAACGTATGTGATACCTGCAACTATATCACCTGAGTTACAAAAGCAACTTGAGAGTATAGATGTTAACACATAATTCTTCATTACAAAGAGTTGTATGATAATAATCATGTGTGGAAGGATATGAGACTTTCAAACAACTATATCGATGCAAAGTGACAAAAGAATCTTCAGTCAATCCTCATGTACTAAAAATGATTAACATGAGAAGTGTCTCAACTGAGTTCAATCATTAACTATAAACTAAGTATTGACTTAGCTTTGCAATCTCTGTCATAGAGTTATTCATACTAATTATGAATTATGATATGAATAAGCTCGAATGCATATTCATTAAGTTGCTTGACATGCTTCGAACTGTTAAGCCCTTTATCAAAATTGGTAGTGGGCAAATTATTGATTCCTCTAAGAGTGTTAAGAGGAAATCTAAAGGGGTTTTGAGAAATCACCCAATATGGTTAAGACAGTCTAAGCGAAGGACAATACCAAATCTAATGACCTTTGGTTTCATTATAAAATGAAAGGTCATTGGAAGGAATATTGCAAGTCTTATGTCTATTTCATTAGCTTCTCGGGTATTAGATATCAGATATGGATCTCATATTTATACAAATATGGAGAAACTAAATGGAACTAGACCACTGCAAATGGGAGAAGTTAATCTACACGTTGAAGATAAGCAACGGTTGCTGCATTGCCTATAGGAGCATACTTCTTGTCATTACCTTTTGGTTTAATATTGGAATGAGAGAAATGTCGCTCTATATCCACCATAGCTGGAACATTAAAATGAACTTCATGTTTGGACATGAACTATTTCAATATTAAGAACAATTCTTGTTCTTGTTTATCTTGATAAAGATTCTAATGGCCATGGTAAATTACAAAACGACCTTTATATTCTTTAATACTAAGGATTCTATAATGAGTATAGAAATTATAAGGCATAAATACGATAATATAATTATCACCAAAATCTAGCATGGTAGACTTTGTCATATAGATGAAATGCAATTCCAAAGTTACATAAAGATATGTAATCAAGATTAATTGATTTTGACAAGCACAAATTATGCATGTTTAGCACAATGACCATATCTTCTTTTATTTGAAAA
Organism: Olea europaea var. sylvestris; assembly: GCF_002742605.1. Taxonomy (NCBI): domain Eukaryota; kingdom Viridiplantae; phylum Streptophyta; class Magnoliopsida; order Lamiales; family Oleaceae; genus Olea; species Olea europaea. The sequence continues at coordinate 414,015 of NW_019265404.1, forward strand.
GAAGAAAGGTCAGCATAATTACTGGTCTAATGCATAGTGATGCATATGGACTCGTGTCAACTAATGTTAGGTAATATTTCTCTTATTTCATCAATGATCATGTATACTTGATGAAAACTCAAACATGAAACTCTTGAAAAGTTCAAGGGATTCAAACTAGAAGTAGAGAAACAAATAAGTAAAGATACCCTCACATTAAGATTCGATCAAGTGAGAGTATCTTAAGGATAAAATTTAGATTATCTAAGAGAGAATGAGATTATCTTGCAGTGGACTCCTCCACATACACTGAAGCATGGTGGTGTATCTAAAAGGAGGAATCGTTAACTATTAGATATAATGCAATTAATAACAAGCCATGCAAATCTCCCAAAATTGTTTTAGGGTCATGCATTGATCGCAATGTGCAACACACTAAATCACATCTCATCTAAATTGGTTAACAGAACTCCATACGAGTTATGGAAAGGCAATAGTCCCAATTTATCTTATATAAAAGTTTTGGGTCATTAACACTTATTTGAAGCGCCTTGAATCGGATAAGTTTGACACTAAATCTGATAAATACGTATTTGTGAGGATATTCAAAGTAGACATTTGAATATAAATTCTATTATCATGAAGAAAGTCTTCGTCTCACGACATATCATCTTCTTAGAGAAAATGTTTACTCTATGGGAGGATGGTGGGAGCAAAATAGAACTTGAAAGAGTTCAAGAGTCCATAGATATAGCTAACCAAGTAGATAAATCCAAGTTTGATCTCATATCTAATATGGGACATACTCTTAATCAGGGAGTAGAGACACCTAGAGACATGTCAGCTCTATGTGAGTCTAGTAGGATCATTCGGCCTTCAAAAATGTGCGAATCCGTGATTACTAATCAGGTTTTACTGATTCAGGATGATGAACCTACTAATTGCACCAAAATAAAGTCAAGTGTTGACTTAAAAGAGACAACAAGAGGCCACGACACTCGAGATGAACTCGACATATGTGAACAAGGTTTGGACCTTGGTCCAACCTCCTGATGGAATAAAACCTATAAGGTTTTGTAAATAGTTTACAAGGGAAAGGTCGATATGGATGGAAATATCCCTATATACAAAGTAAGGCTAGAAGCAAAGGTTAAGTGTTAACTTTGGTGAAACCCTTCTCCTGTGGCCTTGCTTAAATCCATTCGGGTTTTGCTTACAACAGTTGCATACCGTAGCTATAGGTTAAGAGAAGTCTCTTAGAGCTGAAATTTTAGATTTGATGAAAAAGTCAAAGTGTTTGATTTTATCAAATTTGAAGACGAAATGTGTGTTTACAAGAAGATAGTGGGAGCATTGTCGTATTCCTAATATTATAGAAAACGACATCCCTATATTTCAATCGTTGAAATAATGGTTGTTAAAGGATTTATTCATGAACGTTATGGAAGAAGCAACTTGATCTATAGAAGATTGCTTAACTCGTCCCAATTTACATAGATGAAATCTTGAGAAGATTTCATATGGAGAAACTGGTTTACTCTTAAGCGGTATGTTGGAAAGGTTCCAAATGTGAAGCAACTGTTGATTCAATAGTAGAAACCTAATACATGATTACTTCAGAAGTAGCAAAGAGTTGCAATCTGGATCATGATGTTCATAAATGAATTTGGAGTAGTTCCTGATATTGTTGATCACATGCCACTATATTGTGATGACAATAGAGCCATTACGAAAAGGAAGGAACTAAGGTCTCATCAATGATCCAAACATGTATTAAGGCGGTATAATCTTATCAGAGAGATAATACATAGAAATGACGTAAAGAGAAGAACAAATTCCCACATTTAACAATATTGCAGATCCACTAACAAAGAGTTGTCGTAGCATAAACATGATAGTCATGTAGACTTATGATATTGGATACATAAGTGATTGGATCTAGTACAAGTGGGAGTTTGTAAGTATTATACCCTAGGTCCAATCAACTTTGGACATAAATACTTTTGATATATAATTAATGCAATTTAATGGCAGATCTATTATTTAATTAATAGACAATTAAATAAATAATAGTCTGTAGATTCAAATCTTCGTAATTTGTTAATCACAATGAGTTGTGATTGTGAGATACAAATTATATATGATTGAATCTTAAATCGTCCGTCGTCGTAAGTAATAATGAGATACGAATACCGTTATTACAAATAGACCATCACGTGTGGCATTTCTTACTTGTGAAGTGAGTAGCTGATCTCACAAGTTAAAGTGTGGTGACACTTAAATGAACACGTAGATGTTTTGTTATAGAACAAAACATTGGAGACCTGCCGAGAGAATCCACATGGATAACTATTTGAGTGTCAGTGGTTAATCTCTAACCTTCGGTAGTGGAATTGGTCCTTTGACTTGAGGTCGTCATGGTACCTTATATGAGGACAGTCATACTTTGGCGATATTGGATGTTGCTCTACAAAGGGCCGCTAATACGATATCGTTCGGGTACGTCAAGAATCGTATGAATGTTGTGATTGATCAATAAAGGATTCGTCACTCTTAGATAGTCGGAGATTATGATCTGCGTTTCATTCAATTAAGTCGATGATGGAATCCTTGGCCAAGGTGTACTCATAAGTCAAAAAGGAGTTTTTGACTTATATTAACTTAATAGTGAAGTGAAAGATATGATAGTTAATCGAGATTAACACACTTTCATATCTCATAATTGATCAGATCATATTGACGAAGGGATTAAAGTTTCACGGTAAACGAATGAGTTTGGTTTTGTCATACCACGTAACATTTCCCGTCACATGTATTGTCCTGACACATTGTTAGATGTCAATCTGGGACGGCGAGTATGAATTAATGATAAATCAAAAGGGTGTTTTAAATTATCAATTTTGATTAGATCAAAATAATATTTCATGTAGTTAGGCTTCGTGATCGGGAATCTGATGGGTCGCACACAAAAGAGAATTGGAAGATTGTAATTTGTCAATTAATTAATTTAACAATCGCTGGATAAATTAATTAATTGGATTGGTTATTTATAGGCCCGAATTAATTAATTGGATAAATTAATTCACGAACCGAATTTAATTAAATGGATTAATTAAATATTGGATCGGACCGGGCCAAACCCATTTGGGCTTATATAAATATATGACTAGGGTTTTCAATCCATATGTTTTTCTCATAATTATTCTTGCTAGCACAAGAGGAGAAAATCCTGGTAGCTGCAATCTTGTTCTCTATGTGGATCACTGTTGGAGGCTGGACAATTGGACAGCTATGGGTGACAGATCGAGTTTGCAGGAAGAAAAAAAACAAAAGGTTTGCAGAATTCTTCAAAGGTATAATCTTTATCACGATTTCTATCTAAACACAAAGGGATCCTAGGTAGGAATCGAATTAATTTTAATTTTTCGTTGTACATGTATAAGTAGATTCCTAACACATAGCCCAATAGCCCATCATGGCAAGGGCTGCAGTACGGCCACAAATCACTACCGTTGCGGAGAGCCGGCACCATCGTTGGAATGAAGTGGTCGAAGAAGTGAAATAAAGCATCAACCGGAGCACCTGTAGACTGAAGCCGCTTCGGACAGCAGCAATGCTGCCTTGCTGCGATGCTCCCACAGTGAGGCACCGCTACTTGCAGCAAATGCAGCGGTGGCTTGTGTAGCTCTGAGAAGCAACCTTCGTCGCTTCAAGAAGCAGCGAAGCTCCAACAACGAGGGAGGTGATGGTCTCGGTGCTAGATGAGGACATGAGTGGGACGCTGTAGGGATGGTGTAGATAGAATGTGAGAAGAGAAAGAGGCTGAGGAAAAGAAATAGTGAGAAGTGATTTTTAAGGTTTGGATGAAATTGAGTTGGGTGTGGAGGTAGGATGGAGGTGGGGTGAATTAATTTAATTTCACATATTATTATTAATATTTTAAAGGATGAATTATCATCTGAATTTTGAACAAAAAACTTTGAAATCATATTTTTAATTGGAAAGTTTAAAAATGTATTTGTGGGTACAATTTCCACTTTCGACTGCCCAACAACCCAACATGGTCCAGTCTTGTTATGAAATTGGCCCATACTGATTAGCAGCTCGCCAGGCCTTAACCATCTTGCAAAAATAAGTAGAGGCTTAGGGATTGGCTCACAATTCGAAAATCCTTCAAGCCGCTCCTCGGGTTGGTCCAGTCTAGATTTGATCGTAATTTTGAGATAATTTTGGCTTAAATAAAGGGAAAAATTCAGATATAAGGTGTATTGTTTACATCAATTCACAAATGAGGTATAAAGTTTAAAAATTCAAAATTCAAGTTTCTACATAATTAATTGAAAATATTTATAAATTAAATATAATAAAGTCACAGTTACACAATTATTGGTCACAAATTCATAATTATTGATTACAGATTTATTTATTGGTCACATATCATCGAATTAATTGGTTACAAATTATTTCGAGGTCACAGATCAAAAAATTACAGGTCAGAAATTATTTCATTGATCACAGATCAAAAAAATTACAAGTCATAGGGTCACATATGTTCAAATTTGTTGGTCACATATTCTAAATAGTTGATCACATGCACCAAATATCCCTACCACCGATCCCAATCCAGCACCAACACCATCAACAAAACAAACACCAATTTAGCAAAAACACCACCACCACCATCGTCGCCTACACTACACCACCCCCAATTCAAATTGTTCATAGTTAACACCACCATCAATCAGATCGGACCAGCACCACATCATCGCGTGCAATGCACCACCACCATCAACAAAACGAACACTGCCTTTACTATTTGCAATACAGTAAAAAAAAACCACCACCACCATCACTGCCTGCACTACACCACCAACAAAAACTACCACTGTCTCTACATGACACCACCACAACCACCAACAAGCACAGACCAAAAGACGCCTACCACCATACCGTCGCCTGCACAGCAGCACAACCACCAACCACCATCTCCACCGTTGCCAAAAACCACCACAATTGCCACCACCAAACACACCAACAATATCCAACTCACAATCTCACCACCATTTCCACCACCAACATGACCACCTCTTATTGTGAGCACAACCACCAGTTCAATCAATCACTGCATCAGCTATGCCTCCAATCAACCTAGTTCTACCAAATAATCCCCATACTGTCGCAGCCACCACCACTGCACGATACTATGCCCATATCTATGATTCATCACAACCTCCTCAGATTGGAAAGAGAAAAAAAATCCCCAAGCCCCTCCAATGCGGCACCAGTTGACGCTAAAGACTGCAGCATCACGAAGCATCGTGAACACAGCTTCGCTGATGCTGCCGTGAACATAGTTAGCACCGATACTCCTATGAACACAATTGTGTTCACGCCAAGGACTACAGCTTCGCCGGAGTGAGTGAACGCTATCGAAGGGGAGATCGAAGAGCAATTGGAGCCACCAATTGAGGTTTGCTTTAAAGGAGAAGAGAGATAAAACAAATAGAATAGCTGCTGGTGAGGTTGCTTCAAAGCGTCGCCGACCGTGAATCGTTGTCGACAGTGGCGACAGTGGTTTGCTTATGGAGAGAAGGGTGAGTATAGAGAGATAGGAAAGATGGTAGAGAGAGAAAAGGTAAAATTAGGGTTTGAAAATTGAATTGGGTGGAATATTTAATATTCAAATTATTAAATCAAAATTTGATTTTTGCATAATGAAACTCCAGCCTTGATTTTTGAATTGGGATGTTTAAACCCCTGGTTTTGTGTAATTTTCCCTTAAATAAATTTATGGATTGAATGTTTGGGAACTATGAATTATGGGCTTTCTGCATTTGTCAATTAATTTCTCGAATTTTTCATCTCATTTTGAGATTTTTCTGCTTAACCTTAAATCTGAATCTCTTTCTCCTTTTCCTTAGTGTCTTTTCTTTTGATTTTGTATTTTTGTTGAACAATTTTATTTTCCCAATTTATTTTAGTAACCAAAGGATGCAAACTACATTTTTATAAATAATGCTATTTAAACATCATTGTGTAAATAATGTATACTCATAGATGATATGAGAGAGAGAGAGAGAGAGGAAGGAGAAACTTAATTCTGTCTCTTCCATCTCACTATTTGTACTTCATAATGTACACAATGATGTACAAATAGTATTACTTCATTTTTTTAATTTTTTTTATGTGACGCTTACATGTCAATTACAAAATAATTTTTAAGAATGAACTGACTAGATAGCACAAAAAGAAATCCAACAATTATTTGATAGAAATTATTAATGTGATCACTTTCTTAGCTTCATTTTACATGGTACACATGACAAAATGCAGAGCTTGTAAATCAAAACAAAGACAAAAACATCGTTTTCCACGTTACCAACTCTTCTTGCAAGAATATTAAGTTGGAGACAAAAAATTACGTGCAAGATCAGTGCTTTTGTTGTGCAGCTTACAAGTTAGCATAATTACCATTGTTTAATGCACAATATGATTTGTATATGTTTTCAGTTGTTATAAATGTGTTTGTCATCGGTGAAGATTTATAGGTGAAAGAATTTCTTTCATATTATAATTTGTAAATGCAGAATTTTATTATGATTTGCATGATATAAATTTTAACTATGAAACGAAGAATAAATAACAAAAATAAAATTAACATTAATAGATGCCATAAATTACATTGATTTACATCGAGTTGTTTCTAACTTTGTTAAAAATGTTGAACAATTATAAAATAAACTAGAAGTGAGTGACTATAATTAAGTATATCCCAATTAGGTTGGCAAATACTCAACTATTAATCATATGTATATATAGTTAAGGCACATTTTAGTCTACTTAACTATAATTAGTTGTTTAAATCGTTCTACGTTTGCAAATTAATTTTCTATGACTTCTTTTCCAAGGTTTTTGAAGTCTTGAGTCAATTATTTTACCTTACATCCTCCTTACTGAGAATATAAAAAATTTCACACATATAAACTTTCTAAAATGTCTTCCTTGAGCTTTTACCTTATTTCATCCAATATCCTATCATCTACACTAGTAGCAGATTTGAATATTGCCACTATTGATACCGAAATTGTTAGTAGATGGCATATTAATCATTTGAGTTTTCACAAGTGGTCGGGATCGTGAACAAGGAATAAAATAGTGAATAGAGTGTTGAACCCACGATGACTATTTATTTGATCGAATTAAAATTAATTGCAACTTTAATCGAATAGCAAACAAGTTGTTGCAATTTTTCTAACTAATCGTTAAATTATTAATTAAACTAGTGAAAGCAAGTAAATGTATTTTTCAAAAATGTGAGATGCATTGCTAAGATGTCAAATCCCCCTTATTATTCTATTTTTAGTGTAACAATTACATTGACAATTTGAAATCATTCATGTTAGTCAATGTTCCTAATTTAATTGAAAGTCGCTCTCGATAGCAATCAAATTTATTCTCCTCATGTGACCCTTCTATCTCTCTATGAAATATGCAAATACGATAAATGTATTAACAAGCGGAACACCTTTTGAAACCATATAAAACATAAAAGTATATTTCCATCATCTATCGAACCTTACAATGTTTATTATATTGCACTTAAACCCAATTGTCCTATCGATAACAATAAAACCTACTAACAATTCAATTGGTAATCAAGCAATTGAAAAGAACGATAAAAACGATATCAAACATTCACAAATAATATCAAATTAAAGTCATAATAATTAATTAAAAACTAAAAATATTATAACGAGGGTTCATTTCATCCTAACAATGTATAAAATTAGCCTAACATATCGTAATTAAAGAAATCATATTTAAGTAAAAAGATGTAGCTTAAATTTTTGATAAGTTGAGAAGATGAAGATGAATTTTGAAATCTTGAATCTCTTAAATAGTTTTCCAATGAATCTCCATTTGTGCCTTTTCTTCTTTGTCCAAAAATCAAGTTTTAAACTCCTATTAATTGAATTCTTGCAGGTCCCCTTCAATTCTCTCACAAAAACTAGGAATTTTCCTTCTTTGATGAAAATATAATTGATGATTATAGGAGTATAAAATGTATATGAGAGAGGTAGGAAATGTCTCGTTAATGTATTCTGCTGTTTGGTATTTGTAGGAGTCAAAAATTGGTTTAAAATCACATACAAATTGGTTATCTAAAGAGTTCCAATCGAATAAGGGAAATTACCTTCGCGAGCGAATTTTTTGTCTCAATCAACATTTTGGTCATAACTTTGTCTCTCGATATCCAACTGAATTTATTCAAAGTGCATTGAAAAGTCAACTCAAAAGCCTACAATTTTACTATTCGGATGTTTACTATGCCAAATATAGGTCTCAATCTTTGACTAAAAATTTTAAAAAAATCTTATGTGATTAAAAGTCGATTTATGGTAATATTCTAATTATATTCCATTCTTTTTTGACTTCTAGTTGCATCCAATTGACTCCTATAGATCTTTAAAGTATCTCTTGTGGTCCAAATCAACCATTGGATATTTGTAAGTTGGTCCTCAAGCTTTGTACTTCGACATTTATTGCCATTTTTCGCTTCTTTCTTTCAATTCCACTTCCAATCATTGAGTTTTACCTAATAAACGAAATATATAATAAATTAAGCTATAATTTCTTAAAATAACTATTAAATGTCTATATTTTTGCGTCCAAATAAGTGTATAAAATACATTTATCAAACACCCCAAACTTAAACATTTGTTTGTCCTCAAACAAAATCTTAATCTAACTTAACAAACTCACAAACACGCAAAATATTTTGGTTAGATAATCTGGCTTTCTACCTCAGGAATTGAAATTATGATATTAAATCTACAAGCAGCTTCTAGGTTACAATACCAAAATCAATATCCACTCTTCTTGTGCAAAATCGATGTGTGTGTGAAGAATTAAGTCGTCAACCGCGAATCTAAAGTTGCTTCAATTCTCGACCATCTATGATCAAATATATCCTCTCATCTCTCATATCACAGGCCTCCAATTTTTTCTTTTCACTTGTTCCCAATGTGTAATCTAAGATTGAATTTTTTATTACTATCTTCACCGTCTTTTAGTTCAAGTACACGTCACTAGTTACAAATAAACATATCAATGCATAAGAATTCTCCTATTATTTGATTACTTCGACCTCCAAGATTCAACTAGGCTAATTGTCTTTCATCAAAAATCAAATTTTCTTAAAAAAGTGTTATTGCTTAACTAAAGCATTTAGTGCTTCTGCTTTTCTTATGCACTTTTTTTTTTATTTTCACAATTATTTTTTTCCTTTTTGCATTCTCTCCCCCAGGCTTTCTAGATGATCCATGTAGCAGCTTTTGGCATTTAGTGTTGTATTGACAATTCAATTCCTTTTTAAAACACTTTCTACATAAACCTAACCCTCAATTTGTTGCAGAATGTTAAAGGGGGAGATTGTTAGGATTTATGTTGTACTGACAATTTTGTAGACAAAATCAAGTCCTAATTAAATTGTATTAAGAGTTTATTGAGTTGTGATCAAAGTCAAAATAGGAGTTATTGAGTCCTAATTAAAATCAAAAGAGGTGGATTGGTAGTATAGTCCATGAAAGTGTCCAAGATGTCCAAGAGGATCACATGTGATCAAGGGAATACAATTAGAAATCTAAAGAGTGTCAAAGAGTCGTACAAATTATGTTCTAAATTCTCAGTCACAAATTGTAACACATTTTTCATATAGAAAAATTTGGAATTTGGACAAGGCTATTGCTAGACAAATTGTATCCCTTTGAGTAGCTTTTTAACGTATTTTAAATCACCTCAATCAGACATTGGGAGATAAAGTTATGATAAAAATATTGATAACAATTTAGCAACCTCTCGCTTGAGCGATGGTGTTTCACATTTTTCAAGAGTTTTATCTGGCTCATACTACCTATTACCTTCTACTATAAATACGCAAGCCCTAACATGTTTTGTGTGTGGTTGTTCATTACATTATTTCTCCCTAACATCTTTCCAAGATTCAAGAACACATTCAAGTCTTGGATTAATTCTTTGATTCTTGATTTCATTCAACCACAACTTTGGCAAAAATATCAAATTGACTTAATCTAAAATACCACTTTCTAAACACATACAGGAAGATACTTTCTCAAGAACTTTCACAGATTGCTGAAAATTGAGAGAGGTTGGACTAAAAGCACAATAAGAGTACAAGAATAAGTCGTTCTTGATTATCCACAAGAGATGGACAATTCCAAAAGATCGGAAACAAGTGTGAGTGAAGCACGTTCCAGTGAGTCTTGGAAATTGCAGGAATTAGATCAGCGAGTCTAGTGGGTTTTCTTGTTGCAGGAATTTGATGATCCATAGGATAAATTAACGTAATTGACTAAACATTTAGAACAATTAAAAAGTAATTTGTTGCGTTTAATTGGTTATTTAATTCAGTAGTATTCACCTATTCATCCCCTCTAAATGATTTTAAGGAAAAACTAGTAACTTTCAAATACAGTTAAAAATAAAGTAGAGAGGAATTCTAGCATAGAAAAAAGCGTTTAATGCATCGATAAATTACAGTGTAAAACTTGTTTTTCTTCCGTATGATGTAAAAATGTGATTTCAGAAAGGATCTACTGTTATGATCTTCAAGTGTGATTTTAAAGATTCATCAAATGGAAGCCTTCACTAGCTATAAACTCATTAAAGTGCAGTAAAATTACTCCATAAAAATTATCAAGTTAGGTAAACAAGTAATCATACTAAAAAGAAATAAAATTCAAGTAATAAAATTTCATATTACCTTATAATAGCGTACAATAGTTCCGTGTTGCAAGCAAGCCATCATTTTCACCTCTCTAACCATTTAATCATTTGTGAATCAAAAATTATAGATGAAAAGAAAGTTGTTATAAATAGGGAGCAAAAACTCAAATTTGTACATTCATGTAAGAGACATCTAGAGATATTGTCCACACGTGTAATTTAAAATCTGACAGCCTTTTCTTGTGTAACTTGTTGTTTCTTGCAAAATGTAATCAGCGGTACAAGTTGCATGTAAATAGAATTAAGATTTAGAAAATTGATCAAATCAGTAACTGATTATCATCAAGATAGATGTGATAGCTGGGGACAAGTGAGACATATCAGTCTTGATTGTGGATAGTAAACTTTTTAATTTAAACAATCTAGAAATAACCACATACAGATGTGGATTAGCATCTCGAGTAAAAATAAATAAATAAATAAATAAAAAACCAGTCGATATTCCTGATGACTTTGTTGTTCGTAATTGAAGGCAATTAGCTTCATAGCATATATTCCGCCATCGAGATTATTTCGGCACTTGAAAACATGGTTGTAACTTCATTCTCTTGGAACAAGAAATAGAATAGCATTCGTACAATCAAAGACACGAAGTTTAAAACATCAAATACCTATTCAAAAGAAGCTAAAGAAGCAAGTTCTTGAAGTATGCTAAGCCAAGCATGCAGCTGATCCTTTGTGGTCCTTGACTAAGTTTAATATTACCTTATTCAAGTATTGAAAACAACAATTGAAGGAAGATTTGGATAAGTTAAAGAACCCACACAATGTATTGAGCTCAAATGGTAGAGAATTATCTCAAACTTTTTTTATTATTAAGCAATAACAAGTATTAGTACATGTAGACAGACTAAATATCATTATCAACCAAGTAGTTGATTAAAGTATGATATTGAGTTACATGTACCCTGGTGGCATAAAAACAATATATTTAACTTCACCATATTTTAGCACAAAATATAACATTTTGCAGCCAGTTGACCTCAAAAACTGGTGGGAACATGTGGCCAACATATTCCGACTCCACTCTTATCCACAACACACTTGGAGATGCACAAACTTTAGTTGCGCATGACCTTCACTTGCGATAGGAGAGGCGACCACGAGACTCCAATGCCCAAGGCAGTCAATGATAATGAGATAATATTTTAGTGTCGGATAATGAATGAGATAAAAAAGTATTTGGATCCAGGTTAGAGATGATTTTACCAAGTAATCTTACTCTTGAAAGTGCAAAATTGCATCACATTTGGATGTCACCAAGTATTAGCTTTGTTAATGGAATGGAGGAAGTGGTTTCTATTGAATGCATGATATGTGGCCTCATCCTCATAGCTCATGGGTAAACCTCATACTTCACATCCCATTGTCCTAGGTCAAAGGCGAAATAAATAATTTAAAAGTGGCAGCCCTGTGTCCTAGGTCTTCCATTTGAGAAGTAGACTGAAAAGTTGATTGAGGAGCGTCAGATGTAGAGCTGTCAAATCAATTAGATGTACCGTGATCTTTATACAGGAGCGATGTTATACAAGATGCCTTGTGAAACAAATATCTCATTGCTTCAAAATTGTGTTTCTTGTGGCCCTTCACTTCGAACATGGAAGTTCAGCCTCTAACATGTAGCTTCGGCTGAGCTGCCTAATCCACTTCAATCTCTTTCCTTGATTGCATTAGTTGGGCTAGGTAGGCGAAGTGACACGGAGTGTGGGCCTTTACTGGCTTCTCATAATTTTTTAGCTGGCTTGTCCTACCCCGTACGATGAGACATAACAATAGTCTCCCGAGTAACATTCATACCACTTTGGTAAAGATGATTCAAGGGAGACCAACATTGAAACCAATTTAAAGGAACAAGTTCAAACTATCACCAAGTAAAGTAGAGTCATTTAAAATCACAGTTAAGACATCGGGAGCTAGTCAAGCAAATGTGCTGAACAAAGAAGAGGAGCAGGTGGAAAATTCTGACAAAGTTGATGACGCAGTGCACCAGAAGAATGAAGAAATTCCAGTCACAGGAGAACGGGACTCGTGAAAGTGAAATGTAGTGCATCATACAGATTAGCCAAGTGAGGCTGAAAAATGACATGTGATCTAACCAACATAGGGAAGCACTAGGCAGATGGCATCTGTTATTTTATTGTTTTGATGATACCAAGTTGCAATCCTTCGTCTCCACAGTCACTATATATCAGACTGAGACTTAAAAAAAGAAATATTTATTATCATGTAGCATTCAAACTGAATGACTCTATGAAATCACGTCGATACTTCTATGTATTATGGATAATGTAGGAGATATCTCTATTTTCCCAGGATCTGATGAAATAGGAAGACAATATTTTGTAAATACATAATTATCTTGAATATATTAACCATTTCTTTATTTTCCAATCGCCAGGAGGAAATCCTTAGAATTTCCGGTGGTTAGCTATCAATTCGTCTCTGACCATCAAATAAAATGTGGTTAATATGTCCTCCACTCATTGAAATAAGAGGCACTTCTGGTTTTGTAGGTGCTTGAAATAATTTTGCCTTCTCCATACTAATATATCTTTAGAGGCAATAATTTTATATGAGAAACTACAAAACTCAATCACTTGCTATCATTCTTCAATTTTCTTTTGATGTCTATCATGTATATATATATATTTAGAGATCCGTAACATACAATAAAGCAATAAATGATTGCAAAAATATAAAATGAAGATAGATTGAATTTCATGCGACTTCAAATGTAGCTTAACCTTGGGGTGGTCTTGTGGAGTAATTAGAGCTCACTTGGTACCCTTAAAAGCCATTATAATTTTCCCTAAACTAAATAAAGAAAAGATGTGGCTGTCAAAGAGAAAAAGGGATGAAAAACAAGAGAGAATTGTGTTTGAGCCTTCGATGGAAAGAAAGAAAGAGTGTGATACAAACGAGGCGAATGGTAGTTGCTCAATTAAAGAGAAAGTGCGACATAACCTAGGCGAATGGTAGTTGCTCAATTTTGCAAGGACATTAAGTGCAAAGTTTAACCCATGTTTGGTTTAGACAAAAAATTGATTTTTAGTAAATTTTAATAAAATTTGATGGAATGTATGAAAAAAAGTTGTGGATCTAACGAAATGCTTTGATATATTTTGACAACATGACTCCTGTTATAGAATTATTGACGCGGAATGGAAACATGGATAATAATAAAAGTGTATAGTTCTTAACACAGGAACAGGAGTTTGTTCGAATTTCGCTCGAACGGACATGATAATTATCTGGAATCCACCAAATAAATATTGGAATCCACAATTAATTGAAAAAGTGAAATATCTTATTAATCAAGAATTGAATAACGAAATTGACTTTTGAAAATGTGTACAAAGTCTATATAATTATCCCCTAATCTTACTAATATAAGGAGTCTAAAATAAGGAAACTAATAATTAAGAATCCTACTATAATCAATAAAGAAATAATAATCCTAATTAAATAAAAGATAAAAGTCCTATCACGACTATATCTAAAAAGGATAAACACAACCGAAAAAAAAAAAGGTTTATATATATATATATATATATATATATAGTTTCCTTCTACTTCTCACAAATAAATTTCTCCGTCACTATAATTATATATGTTTCACAGTGGCCCGACTAAATATATCAATATTTACTACAACCGTTCTGTTTGTGAATATGTAGCTGAACGCTGCAGTGTAAAAAAAGGGCTCCATTTGCCACACAAAACTGCACTAACCTATTATTGACATTAAATTTATGTTCTATGCTCTTATAGCCTACACTGCTTGAAAGATAAAAAGGAAAACGAGCACAAAAGATACTGAAGACATGATGTTTTCAATTGACAAAACCCGGTAAGCACTAGATCTTGGCTGTGAGTCTATGGGTCCCGTTCCTGGTGTTAAACTTCCACCGCCATGAAGAGGTGTAGTGATTCCTGGAGGTGGAGGTGGTAAACTTGTAGTTGGTGTTGTGCCTGGAATTGTTGTACCAGCAGAAGTCCCCGGTCGACCTGTTCCTCCTGCTGCGCTGAAAAATTACAAAATCTAAGACATTAGATAGACGATAGGCATACTTGTTGGAAAAATAATAGAGTGATGACTTTAAAAACCAAAACAAAATTACCAACCTTACCGAAAATCGAAAAGAATAACGGCAAGGAAATAAACAAGGAAAAGTATGCCAACAAAGACAATACTTCTGTAGAATTTTCATGAAAACAAGAAGAAAAATAAGTATAGGTATTAAATTGTAAATTCTCAAAATGGGATTCATGACCAACATTCATTCCATCACTGCATAATCCTGTTTGAGAACTGATTTTCTTTGTTAACTATCAAAATTAATAGGTGATCTTAAATCTTCTCTCAAAGGGAAAGTTGAACGAGCGACTCTGTCCAATTGGACAAGCCAATAACTCAAACGCTTTCAGTCTTTTTTGAGCAAGAATCTTCTTACCTTATTTTTGCCATGATATAGACTCCAAGTTCTAATGGAGGAACACGAGAAGAATTATCATATCAATATAATGATGGGAATGGAAACTAGAAGCATGACTAAGGTCTTCGTAGTCCAAGATAATCAAACCGTTAGTAAGAGTAACGTAAGCATGAGAGATTTTGGTAGTACCAGTGAACCAGTTGGCTTACGATTCTCTATTGCCTTTACCGTAATATACCTACTGGAGCAGTCTTATGGCTCAGGTGTTGACTGAGAACTCTATGGTAAGGTTGATTGTACGCCGAAGTGTATTTCCAAGAAAAGGAGATAAGAATTTTTTCATTGCAGTGTCTTGTCCTGTTTACTACTTTCATAAAACATTTTACTCGTGCGAAAGATCATGCATCTCGATCATCAGAAATTCAAAGAAAGCAAGTTTCCTAACTTTCATCTGGATATCTCTCAGCCTAAAATTTGATTCTTAAGAAAAAATTCATCAGAGGTCTCTATAAGAGAATGGCATGGCAGAATTCCATTTCATTTCAATTATGCACGCGTAAAGTCATTCAATAGACGCCACCGTCATAGGACATATTCAGTATAATTCTATCCCACAAGAGCAATCAATCTAAAGAAAGAAAATAAACAATATAGAACACGCAGGATTTATTAAGGTTCGCCTCAATGTGAGATTACGTTCTCTTCCCTTGCTACAGTAATTCACTATAATGAAAAAAAGTTTACAAGAAAAAATATTAATCATATCTCCTCTAACCTCCCTTTCTCTTTATTTGATGATAATATATAAAGCCTATCTGTTCCCTATTTATGAGATAAATTATAGCAAAATCGAATTTTACAATGACTCCTATTTCTTTATAGAATTTTTCAAGAATACAAATTCCCAAATAGTCCTTAATTAAAATTTTCATCCGGGGCCTCCCCTCCCCCTCCCCCCAGGAAATGGGGCCGCCTGCCCCCTTTTAACTCACAACGACCTCACCGCGGAGGTTGATTTGCTACTAGCTCCAAGAAATGGCAATAATTAGGCTCCAAAACTTAACACTCGACTCAAGTCAACAATGATTTTTCCCATATGAAATAGAGTACTAGGGTTATTCTATTTGCACTTCCCGTTTTGGATGTTTATTATTGTGTTCTATAAATATAACTATGCATATTTGTAACTGCTACAGCCAAACATGCGTTATTATTACCAAGTTACAAATAAGCAAAGCAAAGTCATGATGGAACTATGAAAACCTTAAAGTATTTAATTACAAAAACAAATAGTGATTACTAACAGTCAACTATGCAAGATGAACAATACTAATTTTCAATCTCTAAAAACCTCGTAATTTAGATATATGACATGTTTCGTACATGTATTAGAGCATCTCCAATAGGCTTTTTATTAGTTCAATTCTCTTTATTTTGGAACCAATCAATTTATAACAAAACAAAATTTAAGAAGAAGAAGAACTGTACATGAAGTAAACAAATGATTTAAACTTCTTTTAGGATTACATATCATTGTAACTTGATTGTATGTATTCAACATCAAAAGCAATTGTTTTCTAATGACTAATGATCCCTAATAATTCATCTACTTAAAAGTTTAACTCTATAGTTGAACAGTAGATGATGCTTTTGAAACAAGTATATCCTGACTTAAATGTGAGTTGTCTGAATACACCTTGTCATCGTTGCTATTTGTAAAACAACTCACATAGCATTGAGCAAATCTGATTTTATATGTTATCATGATCTTATTGGATATCTACAACTCTCTTCTACGTTACTTACGACTTAGTTCACTAATATCATTTCTCACTAAGTTCCACCGATTTCATCTAGGTCACCAATAAGCTCCCTATCAGTTTCTCATGTTTCATATGTACATTGCTACAAGTTTTCAAGAAATATCCCTGTCGTTCTTCAGGCATATGCAAAGCTTGTCCTCGACCATTCATGCCCTTTTTTCTCTTAAAAAAGTGCTGCAAAAAAGTGCTTGGGCATCAAGAATTCCTTTTTTCTCTTAAAAATGTAATCTAACTTCAATGCAAGATCTAGTTATTCCTTCTCTCAGCTAGTATATTTTTAAGTTTGACATTTTTGTAGAGCCAATTGCCTCTGCAGTACCAGAATGCACTTAGGAAGGATACGAATTGTGTGAATTCAAGTTCTTGGATCGTCACTTTAGGGAATAATTATCTCCCTCAACAAAGAGCATCCCAACAAAATAGTATTAGTATGACAGATGTATTGAAGGTCATTTTATTCTTCTTTTTTTTGTTCTCTCATTTTCCAAAGTGGCGTCAATAGGACTCAAATCCTCGCCACTATGAGCTCCTAAGTGCATCTTGGTATTGCTCGAAATTTGTATATGTCCATCTGAATTAGCTTAGGAAGTCATTCAATGATTGGCTCTAGTTTCCTTCAAATAAAAGCTCTTGTACACTACTTTGAACTTCTACTCACTCGATGTCAGTGGTTCGAGGGGAATAAACATGGCAAGAATTTGTACATGCCGTATTAGTTTACCAAAGGCTATTACTGGTTTACATTTGGCCTCAATATGGGAAAAAAAATAAAAAAATAAAAAATAAAACTACAACAACAACAACAACAACATAGCACTTTGAATGCGTCTTCACAAACCAAGAACTATGTGATAAGCTTTTTCTTTTGAGAGTTGATGGAGGGACCGTTTGTTGTATCCCTTCCTTTTTCAATAATTTTTTCAGAGGTCATGAGAAAGCTTCGATGTGAGTGCAGTTACCATATTTACCAGTTCCATCTCTATATAATGGTCATAATTTTTCCAATTCACTCGAGAGTAGAGCATAAAATTCTTTTCTAGAGAGCATGTGTTGGGAAAACACCTCCCAAAGATTGCCCAAGATCAAACAAACTTGCAATGTGAAAAAATCTCAAGCCACTTTGAAAATAAGAAATTGGGGAAGAAATGATTTTTCAATATATAAGAAAAACAATGGATTGGATTACTTGAACAAGCCTCAAGTTAATCCCAAAGAAAGAAAAAATGGCTTTGAATTTATACCCAAGAAGAACAAACTCTTACTTGTAAAATTCTATCCAAGCCCTCTCTATATTTCTCTCTCAAAATCGGGTTCTTTTATTGAAGGGGAAAAAACCAACATATATATAATGTATCGGGGCACCTAGGCGCCAGGTTTCTGCCTGACTTTGACAATCGGGGCGCCTAGGCGCCCACACATGGCGCCTAGGCACCATTCCACTTCAACTCTTTCTCTTCTCACAATTCTCCACCTCGTACATCATTTGATAGACCTCAAATTTTGGACGAACACAAGCAGAAGTAGCAAGCGCCAAACTCGGCTGCATCATTCAAACCATGGTTGCCTACGTACCCAAAACTCGAGATGAAGCCTCCGTAGTTCACCTCCGCCTTCATATACTCTTCGCCTCATTTCAACCCCGCCCCGAAGGGCCATGCCCACTCGGGCATATCAACATGGACTAATGTGATGCAAGTTCAAGCAATGCTGAAACTTGTTACCCGTTACCACTTTAGTTAACATGTCTGCTGGGTTCTCATTTGTGTGTACCTACAAGAGTGAAATATCACCTTCCTCTATGACATCACGCACAAAATGATACCTAACGTCGATATGCTTGGTTCGAGCATGATGAACCTGATTCTTAGCCAAGTGAATCGCACTCTGGCTATCACACCACAAGTCCACAGAATCCTGCTCAATCCCCAAATCATCTAGAAGACCCCATAACCACAATGCTTCCTTCACTCCCTTTGTCATGGCCATATACTCGGCCTCTGTAGTAGAAAGAGCAACTGTAGCCTGTAACATCGATCGCCAACTGACTGGGGCACCATGTATGCAAAACACATATCCAGTAGTAGATCGTCGTCTATCTAGATCACGTGCATAATTCGAGTCCACAAACCCACTTATATGACATGCATCTCCACCAAAACATAAACCCGTATCCGCGATACCTTTTAAGTACCTCAGGATCCACTTCACAGCTTCCCAGTGTGCCTTCCCGCGATTCGCCATGAATCTACTGACCACACTAACCGCCTGTGAAATATCTGGGCGTGTACACACCATGGCATACATCAAACTGCCAACTGCACTAGCATAAGGTACACGATCCATGCGTACTTTTTCTTCCACTGTAGTAGGAGATTGTTTACCAGAGAGCCTGAAATGTAGAGCCAATGGAGTCACCACCGACTTTGCACCTTGCAACCCGAACCTAGCAATAACCCGCTCAATGTAGCCTTTCTGACTCAAGAACATTCGTCGGTTCGTCCTCTCTCTTTTAATCTCCATACCCAATATTTTTCTAGCAGCCCCCATATCCTTCATCTCAAACTCTTTACCAAGTTGAGATTTCAACCTATCTATCTCCACCTTACTTTTCGAAGCAATAAGCATGTCATCCACATACAATAGAAGATAGATATAGTTACCTCCTCGAAGTTTTCGAATATAAACACAACAATCATATTCACTTCTGGAGAAACCTTGCTTTAGCATGAAGGAGTCAAATCTCTTGTACCACTACCGAGGAGATTTCTTCAATCCATATAGTGATTTTCTCAAACGACATACCTGACGTTCCTTATCCTCAACCTTATAGCCCTCAGGTTGATGCATGTAGATTTCCTCATCCAAGTCCCCGTGCAAGAAGACGGTTTTGACATCGAGTTGTTCTAGCTCAAGATCATGATGAGCAACAATACTCAATAGCACCCGAATGGAAGTGTGCTTGACCACCGGAGAAAAGATCTCATTGTAGTCAACTCCCTCTCTTTGTGCAAACCCCTTAGCCATTAACCTTGCTTTGAATCTTGTACCACCGACCTTGGTAGGATCCTCTTTCTTTTTGTACAACCACTTGCAACCAACAGCTTTCTTACCTATGGGCAATAGGACAACCTCCCATGTTTGGTTCTTGTGAAGTGATTCCATCTCTTCTTCCATCGCTGCCAACCAACTCTTACTATTGTTGTTTAAAAGAGCTTCCTTGAAAGTGGTAGGCTCATAATCCTCTACCGAGAGTGCATACTCAACCAAATTTGTCTGCCCATAGTACCTCAAAGGCTCGTCTGACCCCAACTTTAGAACTTGCTTGTAAGTACGGCGTGGCCTAGAGGAAGCCAAGTTATCTGCAAGCTGCTATTGTTGCTGCTGTGCCTGTACATTCTCTTGTTGAACCGTCTCTTGTTCAAATCCATCATCACTCTCATCTTGAGTGTCTGCATGATGCTCCTCTTGAACATGCCTAGAACCGGGTTGATCTCTAGGTTCTATTTCAACAACTTGAGACTTTGTAGTCTCAACATCATCACCACAGGGCACTGTAGCTTTCAATGAAGCTATCATGGAGTTCTCATCAAAAGTAACATCTCTGCTGATTATGAACTTAGAATCCTCTACACACCATAGGCGATAGCCTTTTACACCTACTGCATACCCCAAGAATATAGCCTTCTTGGCCCTCGCATCAAGCTTTCCCTCGTTGACGTGATAGTAGGCTGTGCATCCGAATATTCTGAGTTTCTCATAATCTGCATGTTGTCCTGTCAATACCCTGTAAGGTACATCTCCATCTAACCTTGAATGTGGAGACCGGTTCACTGTGTAGCAAGCATTTACAATCGACTCTGCCCACCATTCTCTACCCAAACCAGCATAGGATCGCATATACATCGATTTCTCTCGAAATGTGCGATTCAATCTTTTCGCGACCCCATTCTATTGCGGTGTATTTCTAACTGTCCAGTGTCTCGCACTGCCTTCCTTACCACAGAACTCCTTGAAAGCACCATCTGTATACTCAGTACCATTATCAGATCGCAGTGTCTTCAATTTCTTTCCTATTCTATTTTCGACCATTGCTTTCCACTTTTTGAAAGTGTCGAATACCTCATTCTTATGCTTCAAAAAAAAATCCAAACATATCTAGAATACTCATCAACAAATGTAACAAAATACCTGGAACCACCTTTGGAAGTGACAGAAGCCGGACCCCATACATCCGTGTGCACATAGTCTAGGATGCCTCTGCTTCTATGTTTGCTTGGCTGGAACTGAACTCGGTGTGCTTTACCGTACACGCAATGCTCGCAAAAATCCATGCAAGGCTTTTTCAAGTTCTTTAGCAAACCTTTCTTGACTAGCAGATCTAGGCCCTTTTCAGTCATATGCCCAAGCCTCCTATGCCATAGTCGAGTGCACTTACATAGGTCTCCACCACTTCCACTTGTTCCAACTGCTACATCTTCTATAACTGTAGTACCCTGAAGAGCATAGAGATTGCCTTCACGAATACCCTTCATCACAATTAAAGACCCACGAACAACCTTCTTTACTCCATTCCATGTTACAATCTTGTAACCACCGGAGTCTAAGGCACCAACAGAGATAAGGTTCTTCCGCAAATCAGGAACATGTCTAACATCCATCAATGCTCTAACCACTCCATCATGCATCTTGATTCTAACTGAACCGAGCCCCGCCGTTTTACAAGAATGGTTATTACCCATCAATACGGTTCCACCATCAGTGCTTCTATAGGTAGTAAACCACTTCCTATTTGGACACATATGGTAAGAGCATCCAGAGTCAAGAATCCACTTACCGGAGGTTTCTTCATCACAAGAGATGATGTAGCACTCATCGCTTTCCCCTCCTTCCGAAGCATAGCTAAACTCTTGCTTGACTTGCACCTTCCCGTTATTATTGTTCTTATTGTTCTTCTTCCAACTCCTTTTGTTAGTACAATTTGCCTTGAAATGCACTTGAAACAAGACCTTTCCGCAAGAAGTCTAGAACTCGATCTAGATTTTTCTCCCTTGCCCTTTGGTTGCACATTGCTTCTACCTCTTACAAACAATCCTTGAGCTTGCTCCTTGTTACCAATGGTAGACATGCCACTAGTTGCAATCTTACGAAGATCATCTGCTAGAAGTGACGTTCTAGTGTCCTCCATCACAACTTTATCACCCACAAGCATCAATGTTTGCACTAGGTTCTCGTAAGACTTTGGCAATGAAAGAAGTAGTAGAAGTGCTTGATCCTCATCATCTACTTTCACATCAATGTCTTTCAAGTTCGATATGCACCTATCAAACTTGTTGACGTACTCCCGGATTGGTGTACCTTCATCCATCTTGCAAGTATACAATTTGGACTTCAAATAGATCCGATTAGTTAGAGTCTTCGTCGTGAAGTTTGTCTCCAACTTTGTCCACACCTCCGCCGCCGTTTCCTCACCATCAACCAAGAAAGCAACATCTCTTTCAAGGCATAGAATGATAGACGCTCGTACCTTAAGATCTAGCTCTTCCCAATCCTCGTCAGACATATCTATGTGCTTCTTCTCCTTTCCCGCCAATGCCTTGTGCAACTTTTGAGAAATTAACAAATTTTTCATTTGCATTCTCCAATATGAGAAATCATTCTTCCCATTGAATTTCTCTATCTCATACTTCCCAATTTTCACCGTTCCTCTAGTAGACATGATTTATCTACTTATTTATCGGAAATAAACAAACAAAGTTCACTTGGGAATTTTCACAAACACCTTGTGTGCACAACAAAGTTCAAGCTAACCCACCAAAAATTGGAGCTTAACCACCCGGATTTAAGAAGATGTTCTGATACCAAATTGTTGGAAAAACACCTCCCAAAGATTGCCCAAGATCAAACAAACTTGCAATGCGAAAAAATATCAAGCCACTTTGAAGATAAGAAATTGGGGAAGAAATGATTTTTCAATATATAAGAAGAACAATGGATTGGATTACTTGAATAAGGCTCAAGTTAATCCCAAAGAAAAAAAATGGCTTTGAATTTATACCCAAGAAGAACAAACTTTTACTTGTAAAATTCTATCCAAGCCCTCTCTATATTCCTCTCTCAAAATCGGGTATATATAATGTATCGGGGCGCCTAGGCGCCAGGTTTCTGCTTGGCTTTGGCAATCGGGGCGCCTAGGCGCCCACACATGGCGCCTAGGCGCCATTCCACTTCAACTCTTTCTCTTCTCACGGCATGCAACATTGCCCTTTCCACTAGGACGAGATTGGATATAGTTGGGAGAAGAATACTGTTGGCACAAATACTTACTTGGTCTGAAAACCTCTTAAGTACCATAAAGGCCTTCCAATCAATGCAATGGGATGTCTTTTCATCTCCTCTTCACTCCTAAAGGGAGAAAGTTTGAAATGGGATCTCACTTTTTTTGGGATCGGGTAAATAAATTTATATTGATCAAAATTGAGTGCAACAACTCCGGGCATACCTGGGGCAAGCATTACAATGATATAGTGATCCAAATAAAGGACGCAGCATGAATCAAACCATTAGAACTTCAGCTGATCAATAACACGAAGTGCCAAACTGGAGGTCTATTTCAAAACTTCCAAGAGGATTGGATGTGAAAATCTTCCAAATTGAAATCATATCTTAAGAGTATTTAGGGTTGGCAAGGAAGCTCTTTTATCACCTTATTTTATCCTTTCTTCTTCATTATTTTCTCTCTCTCTAAGTTAAGGAACATTGGGAAAAGGAAGCATATGGAGAAACATTACTATGGACAATCTTATTTTTCATTTAGACTGTCGTGTTTTCCATTGGAAAGCATTAAACTTTACCAGAAAAGACTTCGCTTATGCAATATAGCTCACTTTTTAGAACTCTACTCTCGTAACGAGGCTATTGCGAGATACCAATGTAAAACCTATTTCAGTTTGATCGTGTGTGGATTCTGAAAGGATCCATGAACAGAAAAATCTGATAAAGACGTCATGCTCTGTTGCAAGATCCATTTGAAGTCTCCTTGAAGAAAGACAAAATTTTGGATACCAATATTTTTCCTGTAAGACTGCATTGTATGCACTTCATATGAATTACAAGTACTTGCACAATATTCACCATTACAGTTGAATGATTTTCAAGGTACCCAAAATACGTTCTTGTAGTTTAATCAACAAGACTTAACATCCATGGTTGCACTAGCGGATCCAGAATGAATATTGAGCACGAGCAATGAGAGCAGCCGTCAAGCGGCTGCCCAA